>NW_028278823.1:300000-524373 GCF_059751315.1 Micrasema longulum
CTATTTGAATAAAACAGGGAATATCACATATTACAAATATCGATAAAAATGTGTGAAATGGATTGAGTAAAATTAATTAATTCATTTTCAAAATCAATATGGATACTGGGGAAAATTTTTTCTTCCAAAAATAAAATTTTAAAAAAAATACCTTCTCAAAAATGCGAAAGCTTGGCCTTGACAAATTGTGACGTCAAGATTTGTGACGATGTTCTATTCAAATTTAAACGGTCACAAATAAAATTCAAAATTGAACGGAATCATTATAATAATCGTATTTATTACGGGCGTGGCCAATGCAATGAATCGTTTTACTCGACAGTATTTCATAGACCCTTATTAATTTAAAATTGTAAAAAATGGACATTTCCTTATTTCCAAACATGCCTCTATCTCAAATAAATTGTATTTTCGTGTAGAGAGAAATAAAAAAAGTGTTTATTAACATAAATTAAAAGGAAATTTTATATTGTAAAATTGTGTACTTAATTCATAAGAAGGTAGTCATGTTTTTGTTTATTTAGCTTTACACAAAAAATGTCTGCCTTAAAACAGACCACACATATGACCCAGAGATATCTATTACCATATCAAATGTAGTACATAAAAAAAAATGTTATTACTATTGCATTTCACGATTTCATAATAATTTCTAACTTCTCTATTGAGATATTGATGTGTCTGCCTATAAACAAATCTTACAGTGGAAGAGATTTTACTGGATTAAGACTACAGAAAATTATTTCAATCCGTCAGACAGAGTGCGTCGTATCCCTTTTTAATTTTGATTTAATTACTGCTATTTCTTTTTATACGGTGTTCGCTGACCACTAGAATCTATACATGTGGTGTATTTGGGGATAATTATTTAGATATTCCGGCTCGCAATTTGAAGAAAAATTTCCAATCAAGCCCAGACCAGAAAAAGGTTTTACACATTAAAGTTTGACACAAATATCAGCAAAAAACTATAAAGTTTATTTATTTTATTATTTTATTTTATTATTTTTTCACGCCCATAAGGCTTTTACATACATGAAAGTTCTACAAAATATACAACATTACAACATACAACATTAAATTTAAAAAATACAATATAAAGCAACAAAAGATAAGACAGTATTAGGAAGTAAAGTTGGTATAAAAAAAAAGAAGATGAGTATATAAACAACATAGATTTTTTTTAAAAAGACAGTATAAAGAAATAAAATATAGGAACAGTGTTAAGAAGTATAGTTGGTATAAAAATAGAAATAAAAAGATGAGTGTACTAACAACATAAATTTTTAAAAAATACAATATATTTATATTAAAGTTATAGTTTATAATAAAAATACATGTTTTAAATAAATTTACATTGTCCCTTCACAAGACATAGACAATAAATAAAAAAAGCCAAGAAATCCGGAAATCCAAGCCACAGAAGCAATAATTTTGCTTTTCTGTCTTTTTGTACTGTTGGATAATACCAGGTTTTCTGACAGTACAACATGGCTGTCTGGTTAAATAATAATTGGTAGTGCTTTTACTTTAATTCCTTTAGTTCGTGTCTAGCATTGCTCTTAAGAAAATCTTTTTTGAAACATCCAGAACCCTTTCACTATTACATTTTACACAAGTTGTTTCTTCTAGATCTGCTCTGGAAGTGTTTATCTTTGGCCTTACACGCAGATATTTTGTTGTCGTTTGGTTTAAACTTATTTATTTAGCTGTGATCATTTTACAATTGAGGACCGTTTTAACAAAGCAAAATATCTACAAAATGTAAATTTTTCAGGAGATGGTTTTTTTATGTTAAAAATAAAACTAACTCGATTTTAAAGAAAATAAAAATTACTTTTTATAGATAAATCCTTACACGTGTACTAAAATCAACAATGTAGAATCAGTAAAATTATTTATAAAAATGTTTAAATTCACGAATTTTCACAAAAAAAGAAATATGTACATTTTTTTGTAATAGGAATGAATGGAAAATTGATTTATGTTGTTTAATTTTAGTTTGGTTTTTTATTGCAATTCTCAACCAAAGATAGTAGCTTGGTGGGATTTTAGTTATTAAATAAAATGAAAAATAAATTAAAAGTACATACGGCCTGTTTAATTGCTGAAATCTGTAGCTAACTTCGTGGTCAATAATCATAGAATGTGTTTTCTCCACATGGGCGTCTCTATTAATTTATTACTCTAAAGTTGGCACAGAATTTTTTTATCGAATTTCGGATCGGAACACTGAATTTTTTATTAAAAAAAACGTAAATCAGTTTTATTTAGTTGACAGGTAGTTAGCCATGTAAAGCCCAGACTTCCATATCCGCTTCTCAGAAAGGTTTTCTATCTAGACTGAAATATCTGTCAATCTTGAATAATAACCAAATTAAAAAAATAAAAGTTTGAAGAGAAACAACACTTGGCCTTGTAACATTATTTCCTCTTGAATTACGGCGAAAATTCAATGATTAATTAGATTCTGGGCTATAAGAAAGTGTATCAAACGAGTTAGTAAGGTTTGACATATATGCTAATCACGAATGTGCTTCTAAAGTGACAAGTTGAAGGTTGTTGGCGTAGGTTTATCCGGATGAATAAATAACGACCATTAAAAAGCTGCAGAGAAAGGAGTTCGAGCCCTTCGAATTAAATTATCTCCTTTGAATGAGCTGCATGTCTCCGACAGCTTTCCACTCATTTAAACTTTTGGTGTAAACGAGTTACAGTTTCGCTAAACCTTCATACATCATTGTTGAAACCAATTTATTTATCTTTTATAAGCACGAAACGGAGTCTACCAGTTGGAGCCATAATTATTTATGTAATTTCTTAGTAATAACTTAACAATGAATAGATTGAGTTTCTCTACAGACATTTCTTAGTAGAACTCCATTTTAATTATAATTATAAATAATGTATTTAGTTTTGGTTCACTTTTATTTATAATTTTTACCAGTGGCCGGGTTTTGTCGTGACTGGCATCGTCAGACTAGTGAGATACAAGTGAAAGCAATAGTTGTCAATCGTAATTTTATATCTTAATTTATTGCAACCGACATAACGAAATATGGAAGTCTAAGCATTTACAGGGCTTATGATCTGTCATTGGCTGATTTAAGTGGCCACTTTACCCTCTATGCAACATTCACCATTCCACCTATGTTTAAACAATGTCAGATCAAAAGCAATTTTTCAGAGCTGCTAAAAAATAAGAAAAGTTTATCTATATAAAATTAAATGTAGTGCACATAAGTAAAAAATATAAGTTGGATATTATAAGTAAATATACCAAAAATTAATATAAGTTTGCATATAAAAGAACTGTTTCAATATAATAAATTAGGAGAGCAATTGATAAATAATTTTAGAATAAGTACAAATGTAAATATTGTGTTATAAATATTGTATTAGATGTTTATCATAATTGTAAATAAAATAAATAAAAAAACACCCATCTGTTGACTTTTTAGACGTAACGGTTTTCAAGCGTACCTTAGTAGGAGAAATATTTGAGCCTAATGAATCTCACCTACATTAATAAAGGTTTTAGCTCTTTTTCTTAAAAAAAGTCAACATATGGAAGAGTTGAGGAAATGTCGATGTTTAAACATAGGCAGGATGATGAATGTTGCACGGTGTGTAACGTGACCACTTAAATCCGCCGATGGTAGGACATATGCCCTGTTGCAACAAATTTAGATTTATATATATTTATTTAATTTTACAATGGGCATTTACAAAAATACTATAGTTAAGTACAAACATAGTAAATAATACATTTTAAAATAAACAACAGGTTTTTTTATTTTTTATTTTTTGTATACATGCAGGAACAGAAAAAGCATGCTGCAATGTAAAATCAAAAGTAAAAAAAGAGAAAAATATGGATGTATGAAAAATGTAAGTGTTAATTAAAATGATCTTTATAATTCCCCATTATCTTCATACAGCTTGTCTACACACATTCGGACATACTCAATACATCGATTATTTTATTAAATCATGGGAAACGATTTTAAATTAAACGAATCATAGTGGAACGTTATGTAATAAGTAAGTAAATAAGTCTTATGATAAAATCGTACCTATATTGTCGTGATTTGATCTTGAAAAGGTTTACAAAAGCTTTAAATTCCATGATTGAAAAAACAAAGTACATAATATATAACGAACCCATGTATCAAAGGACGCAGGTACTTTTGTACTAATAAAGTTGTAAAATAAAGTGTAAAAAAAAATTAAACCACTCTCATGTGAAAGTTGAATATAATCCTGATCCTGGTAGAGAATTTAGTTTTTATTATAATTTTTTTAATTTATTAAAAAAAAAAATTATTGTCTCACAATGTAGAGGAATTAGCGCCATCTTTGTTATAGTCGACGCAATAAAGTTGTGGGAAAGTCGTTGCAAAAATGCAACGGCCATTATCCATCCATGGTTTTATGTTATTACGTCTGTGTTGCAGTAATACTTTACACGAATACTGTAATGTGTTTTAAAATAAAAAATGGGCAAGAAATATGGAGGAAAAAAGCATCCATTTAATATTTTAAATAATGACTTCTCATTTTACTGTTGCTGCAAATTATGATATAGCGAAAAGTGATAAATAAACATTATATGATATTTTATTTTTAAACAATAAATTTTGAACGGATATTTTATGTTACCTCGTTATTTTATGTTATACATTATGCGTCAATTAAGATTAGTAAAGAATATGACAATTAATAGTAAGTAAGTTAGTTTAAAAAAGTGTAAAGTGTATATTGTACAATCGTCAGACAGGCTCGGAAACGAGTTTAGAGAAATTGATATGTTTCTTATAAAAAATAAAATAAATAAAAGAACTTTAATTTTAACCACTATTTTTTAATTGTTTTCCACCGACCGGTTTCAAAGCAAACAAGCTTCTTCGTCAAGGTTTACGTAACTAATGAATAGTGTAAACCTTAAATATGTAAACCAAAAATAATGTAAACCTAGACGAACAAGCTTGTTGGCTTTGAAACCAGTCGGTTGAAAAAAATTAATTTTAAATAGTGGTCAAAAATGTTTAATTTATTTTGTTATGGTGAATAACCACAAAGTTAGTGCTTCAAATATAAAATGTATACTACGTTTCGTTTCGTCAGTTTTTAGATTGATAATTCTTACGGCGATAAAATAAAAATAACATACATTATTTGAAAGCTGTAAAACTCACTCAGACTTATTGTGTTTTGCTTACCTACACTTAAATAATACCTTAATTTTTTTGCCGATTTTTCCAATACCAATCTACTGTTATGGTGTTATGTAGCATTTATTCTTTATTTATGTATATTATACAGGATTTTTCAGGGCCAGAACGCGAAACTTCAGAAGAACGTTCTTCATAGTAAGCTTTCAAAAAAATCCTTTAAAAAAATTCCAAAAAGACATTTAAAAAATAATAATATGGAAATGGAAAAAATCTTTATTTTTTTGAACTAGCAGTCCCTCCACAAAACCCCTACTCTTCTATCCAGCCGCTTCTCTTGTCCGCGTCTGGTGCGTATCGCTTCATTGTTTCAAATACGTTTTTATCGCATTTTTTGTCGGGGAGGGGTAGGGGTTTGCGGAAGGGATGCTAGTCCGAAAAATTAAATATTTTCTCCATTTTAAGATCATAAAAATAAAAAAAAATGCAGGGAAAAAAAATATTAGGATTTTTTTTTAAAGCTTACCATGGGAGTGTACATGTTCCTCTGAAGTTTCGCGGTCTGGCCCTAAAAAACCGTGAATAAATAAAGCATAATATAATTCGAAACTCTTTTTTTTTATTAGATGCTTATTTAGTAGACCAACATATTAATTTGTTATACCATGAAACGCTTGAATTTGAATTTTATATATGTTATTTAGAAGCCCTCTAGGCGTAAAATAATTATAATTAAATCAATATTATGGTAGATATTCATAAATGATGCGTATTTTATGTGTACTATTTTATGATTAATTAAAAAAATAAATAGAATTTGTGTATTTTATACTAAATGAGAATGTGACTATGGTGTGGCTCAGTTAGAATGAATTTGAATTTATTAAATACAAATTAGTTACAATTTTACGTACTGTCGAATTTATTAATTATTGGAGAATTGTAAAACAATCGTGCAGTGACAGATCTTACGCATCGAAAAACACCGATGTACCCTTTTTTAACATACGATGTTTTACTTATTGATACACGAAACAGGTGGTTCCGTCTACAAATCCTGGCTGGCACATGTATTGTTATTAAACCAAGCAGCTCTGTACAGTCAACCATTCCTGTCATAATTTTGTAAAGCAGTAATTGGTCCGCACACACTCTGCGGTATTGTAGAGAAATGATTCCATGGAAGGTGGAGGCAGTGAGAGTAGATACATAAGAAATACCAGTTTTGTATTTAAGGTACTTTATAAATTTGTTTTGAATATTTTTTTAGGTTTATGTGATTTGTTATAAAGTAAAACTAAGAGCGAATTGAAATGACATTGTAAACTTAATAAAACATGTCCGCAGAGTTAAATTAAAATTGAAAACTACTTATTTCTTGAAAACGATATAGATTTTTGGCAATTATTTGACTGGAGTCCAAATAAACAGAATTCTATTGTAATTAAAATAAACGGTTACGTATGGCCAAGTATTTTGCATGTAGACACGGAAGCGTAGGTGCATCCAATAAATCTTACGCAATATGTTATACATAACTTTAATATAACACATCGTTTCCGTTAAAAGATTAATCGCAGTTTGAGTGACTAACTCGGAATAGGTCGTTATAATTTCACCCACATTTGTAACACGGAGTATCGATAAATGACCATGCGCGTATAATTTCAAATCTCGTAATGTATTTTTTAAACGATAGTCGTAAAAACGTGTTTTTAGTTATGAATGTGAGAAGCAAAGTGAACGAATTAAATCTTATGTTATATTGATGAGTGGGTTAGTTAAAATGTTACGTTCGTAATCAAATTTTCTTGTGCGTGGTCAGCGTAACGCCTATTATCTTCGATGACTCTTAATATCCACGAAAAAATGTTTGCGTAACAAAAAGTCAAATGGATTTTACATTAATTTAGTAATATGCTTGTATTACTCAATATTTGTTACAATTTGATTTCTCACAAAAAGAGTTTTTAGTTTAAAAATGATGAAACAATTATATAATTACGTTTTTTTAAAAATTATCAATAAGATATAGGGAAATATCACATACTACGAAAACCGATAAAAACATATGGAATGGATTTTGAATAATTTTTTTTTGTTCAATAGCAATGTGTATGTTGTGGAAAAATGTTTTCATACATAACTTTAAAAAAGAAGTTATAAAAATAATATGTTAGTAGAAAAACGCGAATAACGTGATAATATGTTATATATTTTTTTTTCTTTTTACAATACATTCAGTAAAAAAATGGAACACTTAAGGTTGAACTTGCCAAAAAAGAATCTAGCTCTTGTGTTTGGCCAGTTTACAAAATAACATAAAAAGAAACATAAAATGCAAAACAAAATAATAAAATTAAAAAAAAAAATTAAACAATTTTAAAAATTGAGAAAATATAACACTCAAAAATATTAAATAAAAACACAGGCACATATTAAACATACATCTCTTTTTTCAAAATACAGTTAATGTAAATTATGTCAAGAAGCTTTTCTTTAATTTATCCTTAATTTTCCGTAATTTATTTCTTGACGTGGATTTTGTGGTAAATTATTGAAAAGCTTCCATCCTATGTAAGTATAATGATGTTTGGCCGTGGTAGTTTTTATTATCGGTAGAGCGAGGCATCCTGTTCTCAACCTTCCCGTAATACGGTTCGATGGGAGGCTCTCCTTATGCATCTGATGCATACAGCACTTTCCGTAGATATAATCCACTCTTAAAACATTAAATTCTTTGAATAGCTCGGTAGTTGAGAACAAGGATGGTTTATAAAGTATTATTTTAATGATTTTTCTTGTAGAATTTTTAAGGGTCTAAGATAAGCGTTAAAAGCCCCACCCCATCCAACTATTGCATATTGAATGATTGGCTGTACGAGACATAATAAACTCTCTTTAATTGTTCTGTCGATAAAATACCTCTAAGCTTTAAAATATGTGGAATAATTTTCATAGTCTTTTGCACATTGAATGTATTTGTTCGTTCCATTTAATATTTTGGTCGATTATTATTCCCAGATATTTCATTTTAGATTTTTCGGCCAGGGTAACACATTGAGAAAAACAGTTTGTATGGTCTCCGCAGTTTTTGTCGTGAGATTTTAGGTCTATATGATTATGTCTATTTCTATTGTTTAATGTGAATGTTAGGTAGTGGTTTTTTTCTGAATTCATTGTCAAGTAACTTTGATCCAACCACTCTTCAAAAATTTTTAAGTCTTATTAGCCACTTTACAAAGCTTATTCCAAGTTTTTTCATTAAAAATCATCACAGTATCATCGGCGTAAGAAATGATTTCGCCCTTAAGTGGTAAATTGAACATTATATTGACATATTTTATAAATAGTATAGGACCTAAAATAGTACCTTGTGGGATGCCAAAACAGGAAGAAACTGAATCGCTCAATGTTTTTTAAGAATTCTTCTAACCACACAAGAACCGTTCCACCAATCCCATAAAATTTCAATCTGTTTATCAGTCTGACGTGTGATACACTGTCAAAAGCTTTTCTTAAATCCACAAATATTGCAAGTACCTTATTACCCTTGCCCAATGAATCGTATATTATTGACGTTAATTTGGCTATGGCATCTTCAGTGCTTATATTTTCTCTAAAGCCATACTGGTTACCGTTAAGTATGTTATTTTCTTTTAGATAAATTAACAGTTGCATTTTGTTTATTTTTTCAAAAATTTTGGCAATATTTGATATATGATATATCACAATGTGTTACTATGTGACCAATATTTGAAAGTAGATTTTTAATAATGTGTATTACATTTATATTATAAGTTATGTATGATTAGTTATTTTATGTTATGGATCATTTTTATGTGATTACATTAAAAATAACAGTATTATGCGGAAGCCGTGAATTGGATTTTATGTTATGTATTTATTAATAGTACTCGTATCATTGTATTTTATACATTTATAAACGTATGTTGGCTTTGCAATGATATAAAATGAAATAAAATAAAAAAATACAAAAATTCATAATTGACACGGTTAGGAACAAAGTTAAAAATTAATATGATGCATTCAATGCGATACTTCACTGCCCCTAGACTGGCACCGGGAGACTGATGACTTTCTACCTTCCATATCACCAAAATGATCCGGATAAGCAGTAATTGGAGTATCAATACAGTTCCCTTTGTACTTCTAGGTGCGGATATTCTGGATAATCAAGTAAAAAATGACATTAAAAAAAAAACTCATTTTATATCAAGACCGTATTACACAGGTTCAGTTCAGTAGTACTTTTGCCCTTATTTTGGCTGTTTACCAGCTCAGATAATTCAGTTAATAGTTCAGTCCATTCAAATCTTTAAAAACCCCTGCTTTATAAACACTTAAAAGTAAAACAAAATGGTAAAGGTTATTTATTTTATTTATTTTATTTTTTTATACATCACCAAAGACAATTTTCTGCTCTACGAGATGTTGTTTTCTTTTACGTTTCACATACTATTTTATTTGATTAAGAGCCTTCAAAGTGAAATGTTGAGTAGGTGTTAGTGAGTATTTTTAACACCTTCTGTTTGCGTTATATAGAGGGAAGAAAGTAACCATAGCTGCTCGCAACATTTGCGCAGTGGCGGTGAGGATGCTATAAATTATTGACAAATTTATTGTCAAATGCATTCTTACGCGCGGTAAAAATCAAAGCATTAAATTGTACGGCGGAGTTGCTTGAAAATGTAGGATTTATTTTTTAACAAACGAATTATTTTGCATGACGTCACTAGTTCTTCCGAATCAACCAATGCTAAGATAGTTTTGATAGGTTTCCGGTAAGTCAACTGACGAATCAGCAGAACTCACTAAGAAGAAGGAGAAACAACTTGCGAAGTTATTTCAAATATACAAAACTTAAGAAAACCATAGCGCTGATAACGCGATACATTAAATCAAAAAAATAAATTGTCATAGTTTAACTGTCTATTGACAAATAAAAAAAACAAGGCGCTTCCTCATTGCGTATGTACAATTTATTAATTTATTAATAAACACGGGTCTCAATGCCTTTTACTACACAAAAAATACATAGATTAAAATTTCTATAAACATCAAAGATAATATACAGTAGATAATTGAAAAAAAGGCATAAAAAGTTTAAATGTACATATTATTACACGGTGGTTTCGTACAATGAACACGCTAACATACTGTGTAAAAAATATATAAAAGGCATATAAAAATTTAAAAGTTAGATAAAGGTTTTTAAAAAAAAAGGACTGGTAGGTATATCGTTAACCATAGGTAAATTTAACAAAAAAAACTAAAATACTATTTTACCAAAATTATCCTCATCATTCCCGGTGCATAGGGCACTGCATTGGTACACCAATCGCAGCGTATCTTGATCATTTGTCTTTTGTCTTAAATCATAGGTAAATTTAACAAAAAAAATAAAAAATTATTATACCAAATTCATAATTATCATTCCTTTTCCGCGCCTAATGGTGCATAGGGCACTGCATTGGTACACCAATCGCAGCGTATCTTGATCATTTGTGTTAAATGAAGGTAAAATTAAGTGTCTTGGGACCATGAAATATTCAAGAGTGAAAACACCCCTTTAAATAAATACTTCATATCAACTCTGTCGGGAATCGATTATGCGAGAGAGAAAAAAATATTTTTTGACTCCAAAAAATGTATGATATACATTTATTTATATTTATTTATTTACTTGTGAGTAGCTAATTACACATTTTTTGAGACATAAGTCCCAACTCCATTTTCCTGTGTTACAAAAAGTATAAAAAAATGTAAATATAAAGCAATATAAAATTGAAAGATATATGATATGAATATAATTATAGCCTAACAAAAGTATGTTAACGTTGGCCACCTTGGAAATAATAAAAATGAGTTTATTTATATAAACAATAGTTAATGTTAAAATTAACAGCAACGTCAGAATAGTTATTGCCGAGTACACGGAATCGATTCAGAATAGCATGACAAAACTAAATTTTTCAAGATTTTGAGATTAAATAAATAAATGTAGCCTTAAATTTAAGCCTTTTTGGAAGCCGCATTAATGCTTTAACATAGGGTTATCGAATGCTTGAGCACACCGTATTATACCTTCCGCGTCATTTTTAGCTGCACGAATGTGCACATTGCGCGGCTCCGCACCGCGGCGCGGCGCAATGTGCACATTGCGCGGCTCCGCACCGCGGCGCGGGCCCCAAGTTGAACGCCACTCGAGGTTCAAGTTTACTTTCTTCTGGCCATCGACCCAGGCGGAGTCCGCCCGGGGCCAGCACCAAAAACCCATTACAATCCGCTGCAAATGTGAACGGCGGAATGCCTCCGCGTCTTGCGTAACTCCTCGTTAATTCGACCGGACCTATGGCGTCGGATCGCGCTATTCTTGATTGGGTGAATTTATTGCTTTTCGTACTTTTCAAAGTTACGCCACACGCGAAACTTTACTTTTGGGCGGCGTGACCCGACTTTAAACCGAACGTGGTGTCTTTGTTGTCAAAATATTGGAATTCACATTTAAAGTTTTCTTAGCGTAACATTTTATAATTTTCGGAATTGTTATTTACATTAACTTTCTACTATTACTACTACCTGCCATCACGCCATTTCCTTGTAGGTAGGTAGGCAGAGAAAATTAACCGCCACACACGTCTATCCTGGCATATATTTCTAGTTTCTTCCAGATTCATACATCTTGTCATACATGGCCTGCGGTTCAGCCTGCTTTTAATTAACTTTAATTTTAACAAATTGCAACGGGGATGGAGAACATTTTAGAGAAGGAATATGAAAGTCTAGGCATTTACAGGGTTTATGACCTGTCATTGGCTAGTTCGCTGATTCGCTGGTCGCACATGTTTGAACATCAATATTTCTTCTCCATCTGTTGATTTTATTAAAGTTAAAGGGCTGAAAGCTTTATTGTTGTGAAGAGATTCATGTGATGTTATTTCACATACTAGGCAACGCCTGGAAACAATTTTCTAATTTTAAAATTCTTCTTGGACCAGTTGGTTTTATTGCAATATTTTGAATTAGTCAAAAGACTGAATTTCACCCCCTAAGGAGTCATTAACCAGACAACGACAGGTCATAAGCCCTGTAAATGCCCAGAATTCCATATTCCCTTCTCTAAAACGTACTCTACCCCTGTTGTAATTTGTTCTTCTTATGACTCCTTAGGGGTGGAAGACTTGAAGAATTATGGATGTTCAAACATAGGAAAAAATAGTGAATGTGTAATGTGGCATCGGACTCAGAATTTTTATTCATCCACATTTCCTCAACTATAAATAATTCTTAAATTTTGTAAATATTTGAATGAGCACCCAGGATGGAGAGTTAAAGTTTTTTATGACGTCGATATGTTAAAGCCCCTCTACACGCTGGCCAATACGTTGGCCAATACGTATTGTCCAACGCATTGGCTAACATGTAGAGAGGGCTATTTGTGGCTAGCAGAGCTGTCATTTTCAGTTGTCGGTTTTTAAGAGCTGGTCATCGCATCCACACGTTGGCCCGTATTTTATTTTTTTTGGATAAACAAACAGTATGTACACAAATATTGACAATTTCCTGTATATCAATGTAGGACATTCATGCACACACCAAAAAAATTGTTTACACTTAATACTAACTAACTAACTAACTAACTAACCATCACGCCATTTCCCCAGAGGGGTAGGCAGAGAGGATAGAACGCCACACCACTCTGTCCTGGCACACTTCCTTTGCTTCCTTCACATTCATACATCTTCTCATGCACGCACGTCGATTATTCCGACTTTTCACATGACCACTTTCAAGAATTTGTTGTACTTGATCATGCCATGTCTTTCTCGGCCTTCCTCGACTTCTACAACCAGACACATTCGCATCATAAATCTTTTTAGCCGTTCTTTCATCATTCATTCGTTCCACATGACCGAACCATCGCAAAAGACCTTTCTTAATTTTGTCGATAATGCTTAACTCAGCCTTGCATTCTGCTCTAATTTCGACATTAGGGCACCTATCATACATTGTTTTTACGCACATTCGCCTGAGGGATCGCATTTCAACAGCATTCAGTCTACTTTCGTCCCTTTTTTTCCAACTCCATGCTTCGCTTCCATACATTAGGGTTGGTACCAGAACTCCATTATGAACTGCTAATTTAGCCTCTTGCGATAGACACTTATTTGCCACGACAAACTTTAAGGCACCATTAACTCTGTTACCGACACTAACCCTCCTTTCAATATCCTTGTCCATATTTCCATCTCTAGTAAACATACTACCCAGATATACAAATTCTTCGACCTGTTTCAAACTATCTCCATTTACTACAATCTTACATTCAGTCATAGTTACATTTCTTTCAAAGACCATGACGTTCGACTTTTGCACATTCATTAGCAAATCACTCTCCTTGCACACTTCGTAAACCTTTGTAACCAAGGATTGCAGTTCCTCTTCGCTGTCAGCTAGGAGGACTGCATCATCGGCGTACAGAAGGCAACTGACAGTAAGATTACTCATTTTCGCTCCCACATCCATACTTTTCAATTCTCTCATACATTTATCCATGTATACTTAATACAATAATTTTAATCATGTTAAATATAACAAATGTAAAAGAAACGAAATGAAAAAATGTGTATACAGAAGTTAAATATCTGCTTCTCTCAAAATTTCTATGATTTTTCCATGATTTTTGACTTAAATTTACACATATTGTCAAAACAGAAGATTTTGTCTTGTCAGTCTAGATAACACACAGAATGGAAGTCTTTCAAGTAGGTTAGGAGAATCAATTTTATTATTTATTAATTTGAATTGAAAAAAACTATTAAATTTCATTATTTTTATATTTTTAAAAGAGTTTTTTCCATGGTACTGCATACTTATAGCATGGTTAGAGAAGTTAATGTTTAACCGGTAGTTGACCTGCTTAAAAAAATTTTTTTTGGACCATTTCTCGTCTAATAATACTTACTTTATAGTAAGGTGATCAAATAGGTGTACAGTATACTAGCTGGGGACGAACAAATGTTTTGTAAAGTTTTTCATGTCTCTACATGTTCAAATGGTTTCGATACCCGCGTAATGAGTCCGACCATTTTATGTGTTTTTTCAGGACTGAAAATTAAATATTAGTTTCATATCAATAATAACATCTAAGTCGCGAATTTGACTATCTGTTATATAGATCGGGGTGTTATTGAAAGAGTAAAGAAAGCTGATCGTTGTTTGTTTGCACGAAATACAAAATGAGTGACATTTACTAATATTTAATTCCACTAAATTTTTAGATTTATTTCAACAGAGAGGGACAAAGTTTTCGAGAAGAAATTTGCAAGTCTAGGCATTTACAGGGCTTATGACCTGTCATTGGCTGGTTTTAGTGGCCACTTTACACACTGTGTAACATTCACCATTCTGCCCATGTTTGAACATCCACATTTCCTCAACTCTTCCATCTGTTGACTTTTGTGAAGTGAAAGAGCTGAAACCTTTATCACGTGGGTGAGATTCATCCGGCTGAACCAAATCACCTACTAGGCAACGCCTGGAAACAATTTTCCAATTTTTATACTTCTTCTTTTACCAGGTAGTAATTCAACAATGTTTGATTATGTCCAAATGCTTGCAGACTGGCTGGATTTCCTCCCTAGGGAGTTGTTCATATTTAGATTTATTTCAACAGAGAGGGAAAAAGTTTTCGAGAAGAAATTTGGAAGTCTAGGCATTTACAGGGCTTATGACCTGTCATTGGCTGGTTTAAGTGGCCACTTTACACACTGTGTAACATTCACCATTCTGCCCATGTTTGAACATCCACATTTTCTCAACTCTTCCATCTGTTGACTTTTGTGAAGTGAAAGAGCTGAAACCTTTATCACGTGGGTGAGATTCATCCGGCTGAACCAAATCACCTACTAGGCAACGCCTGGAAACAATTTTCCAATTTTTATACTTCTTCTTTTACCAGGTAGTAATTCAACAATGTTTGATTATGTCCAAATGCTTGCAGACTGGATTAAAATTTAAAAATTTTTGATTAAAATACTGAAAAAGTCTTTTAGTACGCTACGAACTGCCGGAGAGGTCGTACGCGATTTTTTGTGCGTTTTTGATGTCCGCACATTGGCCGGCACCGACAGATACGGAACGACTCGCCAGCGCGTTGGCAGTTTAGCGATTTTTTGCCAATACGCGCGTCAGCGTACAGGCTAACGGACTGGTCAGCGTGTAGACCCGCCTTTAAAGGGTATCGCTTAGTTGCAACTTGAGCGATAGACAATCATATTATTGTTAATACAAAAACTCGTTACAATAGAAGTATGAAACCAATCATGTTTAAATTTCATTGTTTTCTGAATCGCTTAGTGAACTCGACTTCACTCACTCAATAAAATCACGTTATTACTTCTTAACATAATAACTTACTACTATAAAGGTAGACTGTCTGCCGCGGCCAATGAAGAATACAGTACTGTGTAAAAAACCAGGAAGTCATTAAGCTAATTTGAAACATCCGATATATATTATCAAAGTAACATTTTGATGTCCAAATGTGTGTAGATGACTGGATTTTACTCTAATTAATTGAAACAGATCGTTTCCCTTTACGCATCCAATGACGCATAGGGCACTTTATTCGTAAACCAAATGCAACGTATTTCAATCATCTGTTACATGAAGGTACGTTGATCAGTCGTACGCTTCGGGTGCCAGTTCAGCAATAATGATATACGTATTTCTGTTGCTGTGAACTATAGTATAGTGAGTTTATAGAAACCATATCTCAATTATCATTTTAATTATGTTTTTGTGTTATTTTCTATTGATATGCATATACTATATATATTCGGATAATTTATATAGTGCTATTTTTGTGAAAATCACCTCAAGGGCGCTGTACAATAAATAAATGTCTTGCATCTACAGAGCGCATGGACAGTTGGGATCCTTGATTTTTTTATTTTTTTTATATGGCAGTAGCTTTATTATTTAAAAACAAATTACGTACAAAGGGCCCTGGCCCCTAAGCTATACAACTTTTTAACCAAGGACATTTTGGCGAACAAAATAAAAAACAATATTTTTAAAGCTAGAGTACATAAATGGATTGCTAAAAAGACTAGACAGGAAGCTGAGGAATATGTTTCATATATAAGAACTTAATTATAGTTTCTTGAAAATTATTTTTAGATTTATTTATGTAGATATGTTATATTTTTTTAATTTTTTTATCTTTTGAATTTTTACACAATTGATGTGAAGTTATGTACAATTATGTATAAATAAATAATACACTGACACTCCGGAACGTGCCTGTGGGCCAGTGGAGTGGCTATATCCATAAAAAATAATAATATATATACATTAAATGTACCTACCTATTATATAAACTTTTTTGTTAACTGTGTATTTGTATTTTATATTGGATTAAATAAATAAAAATATTTACTTTAAAAGGTGGATTTTTCTGCAATTAAATTTATCTAAACTGTTGGGCTCAGGAGGGATATACTTATGTGAACCAATCGGGAACTTCTCAGCATTTGCTCATTTGCTCATGTGGGATTCTTGTTCCTCGTCTGCAATTATGATATATTACAATTATAATATATATGAGTTAGATTACAGCACGTCTTGCAGCTCCAGAGCGCATGGACAGTAAGAAATCTAGCCCCTATTTACATTTTTTATTTTTGTTTTATTTGACGATGAAGTTTAGAGTTTAAGTGATATTTGAAAATACGAAATAAAAAAACACATTTATAAAAATAGAAGTTAGATTGCAACAAGTCTTGCAGCTACTGAGCGCTTGGACGGTTGGAATTCTAGACCTTATTTACTTAATTTAGATATTTGATAACATTTACCTATTGAAACTAGATTACTAATCGTTTTACAGCTACAAAGTGCATGGACGAAAGAAATTCGAAAAAATTGACAATTAATTTACAGAAACAAACATTGAGCATAGTAGAAAATTAAAAAGTAAAAAATAATAAATCTAAACAGATAAAGCACCGTTTCAACACTATGGATATGGGTAACAAAACGGAAAAAATTTCTAAGGGTAATTTTCGTGGATTTTGGGTGGCACAGTCACACATGTGGCAAACACAGGCTGTTTGCTAAACTCCTGGAAGATAGCCCTAGTGTGCGTAGTTGCCGAGGGAGGAAACACATATTACAAGGCATAGTAGGTTTATTACGTAGGTATATTATTATTGATGTCAATCATACTATTATTTTGCATATTTGATTATGTGTGTAGCAAAATTTTTATAATTTAAATTTTCATCTATATATCTGATCATTTTTTTATGTTATTTTTTGATTTTTACTATTTATTATTTAACAAATTACAACAGGGATGGAGAATACCTTAAATAAGGGAATATGGAAGTCGAGGCATTTACAGGGCTTATGACCTGTTTTTTATTCATTGCTATTCTATTTCATCACATGTAATTAATTATGTTAACTCTGTATTTATTCTTGTTAATTATTATGGCTTGACACGGGCACAGCTTAAAAAGCCTTAATAAGTTCATGAAAATGTAAACAAGTGTAATTTTGAATGAATAAACAAAAAAAATCCACTCTGAATTTTTATTTATTTATTGCAACATCTGGCAAAAATATTCTGAGAAGGGAATATGGAAGAGTATGTATTTACAGGGCTTATGACCTTTCCTTGGTTGGTTCAAGTTAACACTTTACACACTGCGTGATATTTAATATTCTGCCTATGTTTGAACATCCACTTTTCCTCAGCTCCTATCTGTTGACGTTTGTGAAGTAAAAGAGATGTTACCTTTATTAACACGAGTGAACTATTTGTCTGAATTTATAACTTGGCACCGCCCAAAAATATTTTTTAATTTTTAAATTTCTTTTCATACCAGTTAGTTGAATCAACAGTATTTTGAAAACATCCAAGTGTTTGTAGACTAGGCTGGATTTGACTTGCTCCGGAGATTGATTGCTACCTACTGAATGAATGAAAATATTTTTGATATGAGAATATAGTAGTTTAGACATTTACTTTCAGATATCCAGAATCTACGATGCAGACACCAGGACGTGTACATCGGCTGGATACGAGAACACTGCGGAATCCTTGGCAATGAAAAAACTGACGAAAAGGCTCGGGAGGCTACGCTTAAGAAAACAGCCCCCGATTTTGCCAATTTTCCGCTCAGTTTTGCCAAAAGAAAAATAAGAAGCAGGACCCTTCAACTCTGGAACGATCGCTATTTGAGTGAGACAACCGGAAGTGTAACTAAAATGTTTTTCCCTACTATTTTTCATGCCTATGATTTCAGAAAAATGCAAAATGCTGGCTACGAGCTAACCCAGATGCTTACGGGTCATGGTGGCTTCATGAGCTACCTGCATCGCTTCAAGCTCTCAGAGATCGACAGCTGCCCATGCGACGATGAAACTCCTCAAGATGTCCCTCACCTGTTGATGCATTGCCCCCTTTTCAGCTTTCAAAGACAACAGCTGGAGGCGCAATGCAGAGGCTTGGGTGAAGATCTATGCGACATCCCATCGGTGATAGGTAATAAAGAACTCACACGAGAGGTAGTATCATACATGATAAATATAGCGCAGGAAATTGGTAAAATAAACCAAAGTAGGGAACAAAATGCCGAACACTCCTCTAGTGGAACGGAAGGCCTGTTGACTACTGCCAACAGGCCGGCTTCTCCTGAAGAGTTTTAAGTGGTTTCCTCTCCACGTGAGCAAATGCTGAGAAGTTCCTGATTAGCCCACATTAATATATCCCTCCTGATCCCAATAGTTTAGATAAATTTTAAGATATTTAATAGCAGAAAAATCCACTTTTTGAAATATAAACCTTGTATATTATAAGCAAGGTAAATAATAAAGCAACTCCCATATAAAAAAAAAAAAAAATAAAAAAAAAGACATTTACTTTGATCACCAAAAGACTGGTCATAAGCCCTTTAAATGCCTAGACTTTCATTTCCTCTGATCAAAACTATGTTCCCTCTCTGTATTAACACATTTTTTAATCCATTTTTTTTTTACATCTCTGTGTAAATAATATGTATTATAATATTACACTATGTACCTATTTATTTTGGCTAAAAACGTGATGTTTTTTTATATCTTTATTGTCACATCGAAAATTATTCAATAATGACACTTTAAAAAAAATTACAACGCTCTAATAACTGTTAGTATTAGAATTCTAAAAAGCCATCTAGCGGCCAACTCGTAAAGCGAGAATTATGTGTATTTTTAGGAGCTAGGGTTTTTTGATAATTTTGCAATGTCATCATAGACACTGAATTGGTAAACCAACCGCAGCGTCATTTGATCATTTTTGTAACATTAAAATAAGATGATGAGATATATTAATATTTAAAGCATTAACTTTGTAATCTAACGTTTGACTAAATGATATAAAATATTTGCATATAACCGACTTTCCTATGTCTACCGGTTTCGAGACGTACCCATCAAACATGTCGAATGATTTCGGTCGTTTGTTTAACATTTACTAAAATCAAAATTATTTCAATTTTAATTATAAATATTATAACCAAACTGCAGGACTCGCGATAGGAAGTCCATAGCCCTTTAGTTGCAGACATATTTTTAGATAACATTGAGAGTAAAATATTTTATTTATTTATTTATTTGACACTTTATATACATATACAATAAATATACATGTAAGGGCGGGCATATTGCCTTAAGGCAATTTCTTCCTACCTACCCAAACCGTTCAGTTTGAGAAAATTATAAATACATGGACATATTTAATCTTACAATTTTATAAAAAAATTACAAGCAAAGATTAACAAAAATAAATATAAATAAAAAAACTAACACTATACTATGAAGAAAGGAGAGGGGATGGAAGGGAAAGAAGAAAGATAAAGGAACAATTTAAATATTTAGATAGTGACATTTCAATCTTGACTTAAATGTAAATAAAGAAGGGGCATCTCTAACATTAGTGGGTAGAATATTCCACAATCGAGCGGCTACTACTGTGAAAGAGGAGGCAAGAAAATTAGAGCGATGACAGGGTATTAAAAGGGCTCTCTCGTTACTAGAACGAAGAGGTAGTCCGTGTTGTGAAAGAAAATATTAACCTGTAATAACATTTGAATTAAAAATGTCTCATGGAAACAGTATGTCGATGATATTTTTTGTACTTAAACTGGAACAGAACGTCAATTAACTTCATTTATTTAATTTCATAAATGCTTTTATACACAAAAAAAAAAAAAAAAAAAGAACTGAAGAAATATCTTCTAGATACTTTATAGTGCCTGTTTATAAATAATCTGTAAAATATAAATAAAATAAATGTAATATAAACCTGTCATAAAAAAAATGTGTCCCACCAAAAAGTCTTAAGACTTAGTGGGTAACAAATTATTATAGGTTTTTTTTTATTTTAAAATAAACGCTGCTCTGCAGCACTGAAACTGATTTTACTAGATTTTTTGACATTTGTAATTAAATTTACTAGATTTGACATTAATAAACATCAATAATCAAAAATAATGTAACATTTCCTGAAAACCAACTTACACGGATATCGTCATTTATAACTTCATCCAATCACCATTCTTCTCAAAAACTCACGCCTCTACCTTCATCCCTTCCCTCTTTTTTCAACTATTTCTCCCACAACATAAAATATGTTCACAACCTAATCACATGTAAGTGCTGGTTATTAAAATGCATTCATGTTGGTTTTTATATTTTTGTGCAACGACTATGGTGAAGGTGTGCATGTTGGTTTAATTGGTGTCTTGATGAAGAGACGAGTACGTCTCGAAACCGGTAGACATAGAAAAGTCGGTTAGTGCCAGACTTAAACATTCTAGTATAAAACACTGTTAAAAAAAATACACCACCGAACCATGTCAAAAATTGAACCCGTGATCTGCATGGTATTCAAAAAGTCTCAGGTTCAATTTCGGATATGTTTGACATAAACTATTTATTTAAAAATATGTTTTTGCAAAGTGATATTTTAAGGTCCCTGGACAAGCATAAGACTGATAAAAATAACAATAACAAAAAATGATCGAGATAGGCTGCGGTTGATGTAAGGATGCAGTGCCCTATGCTCCGTAAGTGCAAATGAGACATTTTTCCATTTAAATTTAAATACGTTTTTTTACCAAAATAACATTACCTTTCTCTCGGCACGGGATACCCAAGTGAGGGAACGTTTTTCTGCATTAAAAAAAAACATAATTGTAAAAGTATAAATAAATAAATAATATAAAATATTTAAGCCGTTTTATTCGGACAACTTATCGAACCAGGAACCCTTGAGCAATGGTTCTACATAATTAAGGTATAATGATCTATAATAGCGAAAGTATTTGCCTCTTAAACGTAGTTTCACTGATATGAAAGATGTCGATCTGATAATGGTGATGGTGATATGGCAGAGAACTGGACTGAAATAAAACAAAACAAAATTTATATTCAGTTGTTTAAGAACACTCTGGTTGCAGCGTTATCAATTTTCCGATCCACAACTAGAGGTGGACAAGACCCAGTCACGAGAGGATACGTATCAGATAATCTGCATCACCAAAATGACCGGATCTTTTAAATCGTTCAATTGAACGAATGTATCTTTATAATGATAAAAATAAGTATATAGTTTTATTCCACTTTTATTTATAAATTTTAACCAGTGACCGGGTTTCGTTGTGATCGACATCGTCAAACTGGTAAACTATCTACGTATTTTTATTATTATAATTGAAATGCAGTTTCACCAAGAAATGTCAGTAGAAATACTCAATTTATTAAGAATGTGTCTTTTCCGATTCGGCTCAATCAGGTGATATTTTCACATCTTTTACATCTTCGTATAATTTATATCGGTCGGGCTCGTGGTGTAATGGTCAGCGCGTTTGCCTACTACGCAAGAAGTCTCGGCTTCGTTTCCCGACGTGGTTGATTATTATTTGAAAATAGTGTTTTTACACCTGAATATTTCATTGTCCCTTTGCTGGTACCTGAGATTGAAGATACGCTACGATTGGTGTACCAGTGCAGTGCCCTATGCACCATTAGGTGCAAAAAAGAGAATGATTATGATCAGTTGTATCGTATTTTTGTATGTTTTATATCATTTGCATCTTTGTATCTTTCATGCTTCGTGTCATTCGTGTATTTAAATCGTAAAGTGCTTTTGTTTACTTCAGCGGTGCGTACGAGCTGTGAGAGAGGACACAGATGAAACAAATAATTAAATAATCTTCGACTGGTCAAAAATATTTTTAGTAAGTCCAAATTCTAACTGACAGGCTGGATTTCTTTCCTAGGAAGTTTGGTTGCGAATTGTGTAGGTATGCATGGGTTAAGTATTGTCACAACTTCTAAATATTTTACCCACAACCACTGCTCATTTCCCACCTCGGTATATTTTGATCACCCGCCACATTAAGACCTCGTGTCGTTCATCACGCATTTATTTCGTTGAACGTGTGTGGCATTATAAACTTTGTTTCCACCAACCACCAGTATTGAGTTCCAGGTCGAGGCTTGCCCTCATGTTAGTGCCGCTCGCAA
The DNA here is from genome assembly GCF_059751315.1 of Micrasema longulum. Lineage (NCBI taxonomy): Eukaryota > Metazoa > Arthropoda > Insecta > Trichoptera > Brachycentridae > Micrasema > Micrasema longulum. Next base: position 322,779 of record NW_028278823.1, read on the forward strand.
GTATAAAGACGGATCCGACAAGTCCATCAAGAACAAAGATAAGGTCAGTGGCAGCCCTTCCTAATCCATCTCATGTGTTGGGGTTGTGACTGATTGACACTGCATACCGCATATCGAGGATACTCTCTTATGTTTTGTTAAATTCAATTACAGTCCACTCCGCTCAATAATATTGTAAAAGCTCTATGGCTTCATCCCCCATCCTTCATCGATTCTAAAATAATATTATTTATAAATTAAAATATTAAACACCCTAAAAAAACATTTAAATTATTATATTTACAAAAAAATGTCAAATAATTGTTTTATGAAACAAATTGATAAGGTTTTTTTTCTTCGCAAAAGCTTACTTTGCAGTTATTTTTTTATAAGTATTAATAAATATTAGTATTTAACCACTGACCGACTTTTTATGTCTACAGGTTTTAAAACGTATCCGTCTCTTTGTCAGGACACTCACTACACCAAAAAGATACGGATACGTCTCAAAACCAGTAGACGTAAAAAGTCAGTAAGTGGTTTAATACTAATAATCAAAATATTTTACTACAAAGTTAATGCTTTGAATATATATATTTTTTTAAAAATAGAAATGTTTTAAACGCCTTTAACGACTTTTAATTTATTTCTTTAATAGATTATTTAAAAACTGTTTATTTATACAATTTATAAAATAAACAAGTGCAATTGGAAAAAATATTTTTTATAAATTAAAAAAACAATGATGGGCCCTAACACAAAATGAATAAATTACCTTATCAGTTATTCTACAATTCAAAAAAGTATTCATTTTTCAATGTTCAGCAGCAAAAGATATCTAATAAAATCTATCGAACATACTAACTTCTTGTTCATATGTTGTTGACGTCTCAATGTTATTAATAATACGTAAAATAGTATTTTTATCGTTCACGTATTATAATTTAAGTGCCATTCCTTTATATAAATATTAATAACGCATACAACCGACGAACCGACATAGACACGGAGCGCAATAAGATTTATAAAAACAATGGAACTGTCATCGGCAATAGGGCGTATATGTACCTAATCTACCGCGGAGACAAGGGCGCAATCATAGTCGATGAATGAACAAGAGATACGAATGACTTGAAGATCCGGAAAATACGAATATACATTTAGCTCGGCGCTCTTCTCGTTCGCGAACTAGACTAACAATGTGTGAGAAACGTAGTTCTAGTTCAATGTTTCCGACCTTATCAGAATGACCGGGTCGTTCTCGAACTACACACCTCTATCCGCAACCAGTGGAACAAAGAGTACTCCAATAGCAGCGTATCTTGATCATGTTTGTAACATAGAAGGTAAGGTGATCACTCTTACGCTTCACTCACCAGTCTAGTAACAATGGAATAATGTAATGTAGAACCACTTTTAAAATCAATATTTCACATCCAAACTGCTGGATATCGAACCTGGGACCTCAAACGTGATAGGCCGACGCGCCACCATTTTTTACTGCGAGGCGGACTTATCTACATACGACTTCCTTTTTTAGGGATTTTACTTAAGAATAGCCATCGAGTTTTGAGAACAAGTGTCTCGGATCGTCTGACTTTGTGAGGAATAGCAAACTCCGGTGAGAACTGTCACTAACCGGAAGCGATACGGTAGGCTGTGCCATATACTGATCAGATTCTTGACGTCTACGTCCTGAACGTCAGCTGCTGACTGTTCATTGGCAGTTCATGCCAGAACTATGAAGCGCAAGCCTGACTTATGAGGATGCGCAGGAGCTGAGTAGAGAGACTTGCACGAGAAAAAAAAGGGGCAATCAAATTGGCTTGCTCACAGTAAAGCAACAAATAAAGTGATGTTGCAATTTTTATACATAAAATAATTAAGGGGATAAAAAAAAGATAAGATAACCAACGAAGGGAAAAACAGAGTCTCAAAACTCATTGTATAAGGGATTGAAGCTGTACAATGCGTTACTTGAAGAAATACAAAAAATAAAAAGCATTTAAGTGATTTATTTTTAAAAAATAGGATCTTAAAAAATTAGGGGAAAAAATTGTAATGTTATCAAAAGTTTTTTTTAGTTCATAAAATGTTATTAATTTTCTGTAACAGAGAAGAAAAACATTTTTCAAAAGGGAATATAGATGCCTAGACATTTACAGGGCTTATGTCCTGTCATTGGCTGGTTTAAGTAGGTGAAACATTCTGAAAACATTCCTCTGTGAAACATTCACCATTCTGTCCATGTTTAAACATTTTCATTTCCTCAAGATGGAAGAGTCCATTTGTTGACTTTTGTAAAGTAAAGGAGCAGAAACCTTTATCCTGTGGATGGGATTTATCCGGCTGAACTAATTGCTAAATAACTCCCTACGGAGGAAATCCAGCTTGTCTGAAAACATTTGGACATACTCAAAACATTATTCTTATGAACTAACTCAATAAAGCATAAATAAAATGCCTATTGGTTTTTAGAGACACCAAATGTGGAATGTAGATGAGCCATCGAGTGGAAAACACTCGTCCAGGGTTTTATTTGCATTTCACACACGGGACTGTATTCTTTACCCACCGGACACAGAATAATTGCAGCCTCGCATGTACGTATTTATATTACAATGTATGTATATATAGATTGCAGATATGTAAGAAGTAATGCGTGCCGCCTGAACAATGAAAGTATGGGAACTTCCAACGGTCAGTGAAAGTAAAAGCGAATAAGTTTGGCTCGACTGTTTCTCCTCTGCTCTACCTAGTACGGTGACGTAAGCAGGGTGACTGACTATCGTTGGCTACAACACTCCCACTCGTGACTGATTTATTCATCAATCAAAATGAGCAAACGCACCGGGTGAATCAAGACTCATGCCACTTGTAAAACAATATTTCTCTTCACCATTTTTTTTTTACATCATTATATATTTTTACACGTAAATATATACTATTTATTTTTTATTTATATCCCTACAGAGATGAGGTAGAATGTTTTCATATTCAAGATTCAAGATTATGGATATTCGAGCGTTTACAGGGCTTATGACCTGTCATTGGCTGGGTTAAGTGGCCACTTTATGTAGGTACTACAACATTCCCCATTACGCTTATTTAGCGAATATCCACACCAGGTAACATATTTTTTGGTTTTTTGTATATATGCTACGAATCAAAAACCCATCCACAAGCGAGTTGGAAGCGCCATCTATGCATTGATATTGAAGTTAAGTATTTAATTAGCAGATTACTTTATTTTATGTAGTTAAGACTCATCAGCCGAGTTAAATTAAGTACTAGTAAACGCCTGCAGATGACTTTGCAATTTATTTTTACTTATATTTTTACCAGATTTTTTATAACATTTTTTGGTTCGTGTACCTGCACATAAATCTGGATTTTCTCCCTTAACCCAGCCAATGACAGGTCATAAGCCCTGTAAACGCTCGAATATCCATAATCCTGAATCTTGAATTTGAAAAAAATCTACCTCATCTCTGTAGGGATATAAATAAAAAATATATACCTACTCCCGTCTTGGGAGAAAATCCAGATTTGTGTGCAGGTACGCGAACCAAAAAATAAAAAATATATATACTATTTACCTTAGATATATATAAATAAATATAATATAAATAAAACCACAAATATTTTTTTTTAAATTTATCGTTTAGTGTTCTTCAAAATTATTTTATTAGTTTTTTTTAAACTGGATCAAAGTATTTCTAATACCAAATTATGATTTTTTATCGATAATTCTATAACTGGTAATATAATAATAATTTATTTCTTTTTTTTTTTAGACTTTATTAATTTGTAAATTAATAATATTGTTTTTTATGCTCTCTATTACTTATAACTATACTTACATGTATGTATATTTTACTGTGTTTATAACTAATATGTAAAAGGCAATAAATGCCGTTTATTTCAATAAAATAAAAAAATTAAAAATAGTATAATCAGCAAAATTTTATTAACAAAGTTATTTTATTTCAAATGAAGTTACAATATTTAAGTTTGTCCAAATGTTTGTAGACAAAAGATTGGATTTCACCCCCTCGGGAGTCATTAAGATTAACAAATAACAACAGGGATGGAGAATACCTTAAAGAAGGGAATATTGAAGTCTAGGCATTTACAATGCTTATGATCCGTCATTGGCTGGTTTAAGTGGCCACTTAACGCATTATGTAACATTCACCATTTTGCCTTTGTTTGAATATCCATATTTTAATTCACTAAAATCAACAAATGAAAGATTTGAAGAAATATGGATTTTCAAACACAGGCAAAATGGTGAATGTTACATCATTTGTAAAGTGGCCACTTAAACCAGCCAATGACAGATTATAAGCCCAGTAAATGCCTAGACTTCCGTATTCCCTTCTTTAGGATATTCTCCATCCCTGTTGTAATTTGTTAATCAAATTAAGTTGTAAAACTCATAGGCCATGATTATTTCGATGGTAAATATCGACGCTGCAAAGGAAAAAGTTAACACGTAGCGACTCTACGGAAGAGCCGATCAAATATATATATATATATATATATATATTTAATTTGTTAAAGCAGAACCAGAAAACATTTTCGAGAAGGAATATGGAAGTCTTGCCATTTATTTATTTATTTTACAGACTTATGCAGTCCATTATAATGATTACAAATTCTTAAAATAAATATAGGCACTAATAAAATAAAATGCAACTAAATAAAATTAAAGCTAGGACAAAAAAATTACTATCTCAAAACAAGATCCGGTGTATCTTAGTGATTTTTTAAATCTTTAAAGACTTACACCAAAAAAGTCCAGATTTTGTCTCGAGTTTACAATACGACACAATCGGGATATTGGCGCATGCAAGCCATAGTTTGCGCTGTGTTGATTGAGGAACAGCACATTATTATTTCGCAACCGGCGGATTGGAAAATTGAATGCCACTTGTTCCAGTAACGATGGTTAAGCCGTTCAGTAAATTAAACATACATATAGAGTCAATGTTATTTCTACGTTTTTGTAGGCTTAAGATTTTTTTAACATTGACTCCATTTCTCCGTATGTGTGGTCTCCCCTTTCGAGGCCAATCATCCATGCTACTTTTCTTATCAAAAGATGTTGCATCCATTCGATATGATTTATCCGGCCTACATAGAACTGAGACCAAATCACGGATTGCATATTCTAAAAGAGGAAGAACAAGTGAGTAATATAGTGTTTTAACGGTGAACATATTAGTAAAGTCACTAGATATCCTGCTAACAAAACCCAAGAGTTTTAGTGATTTGGTAATCATAGTATCAATATGTTCATTAAATGTAAGTTCACAGTCCGTGATAACTCCGAGGTCCTTAATAGACTTGACTACATCTAAATTTATATTTTCTACATGGCTTATGACATGTCAATAGGTGGTTTAATTTGAACGTGCACATGGAAGAGTTGAGGATATGTGGATGTTCAAACATGGGCAGAATGGTTAATGTTACATAGTGTGTAAAGTGCCACTTAAACCAGCCGATAGGTCATAAGCCCTGTAAATGCCTAGACTTCTATATTCCCTTCTCAAAAACTTTTTCGTTCTCTGTTGAAATAAATTTAAATATTGGAACATCACTTATGGCTCATTCGCTACAAACGTGTCAAAGAATACGATCAATTAAAGTATGCATAAAACGTACTTAGGGTAATACTTATAATTACTATTTTTTGTTTTGATTTACAAAACGCAAAATCCAATTGACTGTTAATATCTTTTCAATATTTGAATAGCTAGAAAGCTATAAACAGGGTAGATAATTATTTACTATTAAAACATAATGTAATAACTAATAACTATAACATTTTATGTCTGTATTACAAATTACACATGTTATCTAATCAAGAATACCATAAAAATAAATGTCCATACAAACGTTAAAAGTTTGAACTAAATCTATTGCAACAGTGAGGAAAAACATTTTTCAGTTGGGAATTTGGAATAATAAGTCTACACGTTTTCATGGCTTATGACTTGTCATTGGCTGGTTTATGTGGCCACTTTACACACTTTGTAACATACACCATTCTGCCTCTGTTTAAATATCCACATTTCCTGAACTCGTCCATCTTTTGACTTTTACTAAGTAAAAGAGCTGAAACCGTTACTATTCATTAGTTGTCCTTTGTTTTTTTGTGAATATTGAAAATTTAATGTGCAATTCATTTTAATTTGAAATTTTTTAATTAAATAAAATTTTATATTTTTAAAAAAAGATAATTTTTGATTTTTTCAAAAAAGAATTTTTTTATTGAGATTTTTATTAATGCCATTTATTTGGCTGAATTGTTTCTTCTACTAGACAACACCCGAAAACAAATTAATTCAATAAATAAAGTTTTGAGTATGTCCAAACATCTGTAGATAGGTCTTCATCCATCCTGTCTACAAACATTTAGACATGCTCAAAACATTATTTTAAAAGTTTTAATAAATAACTCGATGTAATAACTACGTTCAGTTTCCATCACAGATTTGTCTCTTGAATAAAGAAATGAACTGAATACTTTCAGTATCATCATCAACACGGACGTTTGAAAGTTGCGTGGCGCAGTTGGTTGGACGGCTAACTGTGAAACTGGCGTCGCGGGTTCGATTCTCGCCAGTTGCAAGAATAAAAATCCAAGAAATATTTTTATCTCAATCGTTCAGGTTGTTGGGGTATATTTTTCGTTACCTCCTTTCATATCCCCTCTATCACACCTGCTGACAAGCCTCTAAACAGAGCCTTAGCAGGTTATTCTTTTTTTTTTTAAGTAATCCGCACCAGGTGGAGCATAGGGCACTGCATCGGAAAAATATATGCAGTGTATCTCGATCATGTGTTACAGTAAGGAAAGGGGATTAGTCTTACGCTTCAGATGCCAATCCAGAGACAGTGAGATATTACCGCAAAAAAACACCGTATAAATAAATGTTTCATAAATATGTATGTAGAACTGTTGATTTCCCTAATAAAATAAAATAAAATAAAATAAAATACATAAAATTGTACTTCACTAGAATGTTTTTTCTGAATTAAATATTGACCCTCCCAGGAATCAAACCTGGGACCTCGAAGCATAATAAAAGAACCCGCCAAATAATCTACGTGGCGAATTTACCTCTACTCGATTTCCTAATTCAGGATTTTTACCTGGGAGTAGCTATCGAGTCGAAAGGACGCGTTCATGGTTTTAGTTCTATTTTACACACATAACTGTATTTTTCATCCACCTGGATACAGCTGCCTATATAGTAATAAACAACTTACCCGTACTGTTAAAAATACATTATTCAATAAAAAAACATTGACAAATAAATTTAAAGATAGGCAGAATTGTGAATGCTGCACAGTGTTTAATAAAGTGGCCACCTAAACCAGCTAATGACAGGTTATAAGTCTTGTAAGTGCCTAGAAATCCATACTGCTCCCATGAATTTAGTTAATTAATTATTAACTATCCAAATAATTGGCATATCGTAATAAAAATATGATAAAAACTCGCAAAAACACGTTTAAGTTGAAAGTTGTCGAAGCAGATGTTTATACGAGTATTCTGTTTTTATTTTGTATTGCAAATTACCCGTAATAATATGCGGTGGTTAATAGTGTCATAATTGGATCAAATTATCGAAGTAAAAGTAGAATGTAATAAATAATGTGGAGATCATTCTCATACACACTCATACTGAAATGCTGCTGACATTAATAGTAATTAAAAAACAGTTTTCTTATTAATTTCATTATAATAAAACCTTTATACGTTAGTTAAACAAATCGGTCTGTTTTGTTAACACTGTTTTGAGTATGTCCGAATGCTTACAAACTGGCCTCCCTGGGGAGTAATTCATATTTCAATTGTGAGTTGGTTCAGCCGGATGAATCTCATCCACACACAGATGAAGATTTCAGCTCTTTTACTTCACAAAAGTCAACAGATGGAAGAGTTGAGGAAATGTGGATATTTAAACAGAGGCAGAATGGTGAATATTACACAGTGTGTAAACTGGCAACTAAAACCAGCCAATGACAGGCCATAAGCTCTGTAAAAGCCTAGACTTTCATATTCTCTTCTCAAAAATGTTTTCCCATTGTTGCCAAAAATTAAAATAAGACAAGATACTTTTACACCATTTAATGTTTAGGGTCACTGATTTACATTATTATTCCCTTTCCGCACTTAATTATACATAGGGCACTGCATTAGTACACAAATTGCAACGTATAATGATCATTTTTTTGTTACTTGAAGATACGATATTCAGTACTACGCTTCGGGTACCAGTCCAGGGGCTATGAAATATAACTAACTAACTAACTAACCATCACGCCATTTCCCCGGAGGGGTAGGCAGAGAGGATAGAACGCCACACCACTCTGTCCTGGCACACTTCCTTTGCTTCCTTCACATTCATACATCTTCTCATGCACGCACGTCGATTATTCCGACTTTTCACATGACCACTTTCAAGAATTTGTTGTACTTGATCATGCCATGTCTTTCTCGGCCTTCCTCGACTTCTACAACCAGACACATTCGCATCATAAATCTTTTTAGCCGTTCTTTCATCATTCATTCGCTCCACATGACCGAACTATGAAATATTCTGGTGTGAAATCACCCTTTTAAATAAATATCTCATATCAACCATGTCGGGAATTGAACCCGAGACCTTTTGCTTGGTAAGCAAACGCGTTGTTATTACACCACAAGGCCGACACATGATTAACTGCGATTTGTAATTAGCTAGTAATAATAATTATTGTAATCATCTCCTTTTTCATCACCACTTATACCGAACTTCTCTAAAATCAACGGACCGAATAATTGAAGGAATGTAGATGTTTAAACATAGACAGAATACACATTATGTTATTCTCAAATATGTTCTCCTTCTCTGTTTTGACTATGTAATAATAATACTCATTATGTTTGGTGGAAATACTAATTGGGGTTGGCTAATTACAAAGACAAAAGTTGAAAATGATAGTCCGATTTTACAATGGTCGTACAAATCCACAGGACACGGTAGAATTAGGGTGGATCTGACGAAGCTTAAGATGCCACTCTCGAATATGTCGCAAAAGCTACCTGTCACCCTTTATTCCAAGTTTCTTGATTTAAGATAACTTGGCTTTTATTTCTTTCATAAATTTCTATGAACTTCAAATAATATTTTTCTTTCCAACAAACTTAAATATTTCTAATATTTCCATTTTGATTTTTATTGTTATCAAAGATTGGTTAGTTATAGATACAGATAAATATTTAATTGATTGTAAAAAAAAAAATTAATTAAAACAAATAGTAGATTTTACTTTGTAAGTCGTTAGCACTTAAAAACATGCAGTACATTTAATTTATGCAAAAAATTAGTAGAAATATTCATTGATTTAAGTTTTTTTATAAACAAATACGTTTGTTTATATGTATCTTTAGCTTTTTAATCTTTATTTTCCATTGAATATGTTTTGAAACTTGAATTATAAAAATCAAACTTTGTTTGGGAGAAATTTCCATTTGGCAATAAGCCTGCCATTGTAAAAATAACATTATGTACAAAAATAAAATAAATAAAATAATAAAATAAATTAGAGTGCGATTATCATATACAAATAAATTATATTTGCAAGAAATATGGACATCGTAAAATATAAATTATGCCGTTTTAAAATTTATGTTTTATTAATATTTTATATTTTATTTATATTTTATAATTAAAGAATCCTAGAATAATACAGCGTAAAAAAAGCCCTAAAAATGAAATCACAATTGAATGCAAAGTTATTTCAATAACACGGTCTTGCGAATATAAACATTTTTAATACAAACATTTTATAAATTTGCATTAGATTTTTATGGTGTGTTTTAAGGCTAATTAAAAATTACTTGTTTTGTGAATGTGGAATGCATAAGTTTATACTTATTATAATCAAATACTAATAATTAATCTCTTTGATCAATTTCTAATAATTAATCTCTTAAACCGGCGAATTTCAGTTTAACATTGACCAATGAATGTATTTATATTATATTTCACCAAATAAATTGCACAGTTGAATTAACATGTATTCTTCACAGTGCTCAGAGGCATATTACAATTTTAGTTAGGTTTATAACATTTGTTGGTATTGATAGTGCAATTTTATGGATACATTTATGGTCCACGATTATGAACGGCTATCTTCATCAGAAGGTTCCAGGTTCGATTCCCGGGGAAACACGAAAATCGAATGTGATTTTTATTACGCCTGGGTGTTCTGTGCAATTCCTATTTGGGCTTCCTGGGCTGTCGTGGTGCAAAAAAATCGATGCAAATTCTTTAAATATAATACATATTATGTTTCATGACAATTGAGTCACCTTTTGAGGTGAGGGCATTTCAACCTTTACATTTTTGAAAAATTTGTCATCATAATATTATAAAAATAGTTTTCAAAAAAAGGGCATTGCTTTTTAAATGCCTAAGATATTGTTCAATTCATTTTAAATCAGTAGCTTGGTGATAAAGTTAAACAATAAACATTTCATAAGTAAAACAACTTTGTTTTTAACCATAAATTTTAGTGGTTAATAACAAAGGTGTTTTATTTATTTTATTATAATGAATAACCACAAGGTTTCAGCTCTTTAACTTCACAAAAACCAACAGATGAAAGAATTGAAGGAATATAGATGTTCAAATATAGGCAGAATGGTGAATGTTACACAGTGTGTAAAGTGGCCACTTAAACCAGCCATTGACAGGTCATAAGCCCTGTAGATGCCTAGACTTCCATATTACCTTCTCTTAAATGTTCTTCATCTCTGTTGTAATATGTTAATATAAACAGCTCCCCAGGGAGTTAAATCCAGTCCTTGTCTACATAAATTTGGACAAACTCAAAATATTGTTGATGAATTACCTGGTCCATGAAGAAGTATAGAAATTGAAAAAATTATATTTTCAGGCGTTGCCTAGTATGTAGGTGAAATAATTCAATTAGATGAATCTCACCCGCATAAATAAAGGTTTCAGCTCTTTAACTTCACAAAAATCAACAGATGAAAGAATTGAAGGAATATAGATGTTCAAATATAGGCAGAATGGTGAATGTTACACAGTGTGTAAAGTGGCCACTTAAACCAGCCATTGACAGGTCATAAGCCCTGTAGATGCCTAGACTTCCATATTACCTTCTCTTAAATGTTCTTCATCTCTGTTGTAATATGTTAATATAAACAGCTCCCCAGGGAGTTAAATCCAGTCCTTGTCTACATAAATTTGGACAAACTCAAAATATTGTTGATGAATTACCTGGTCCATGAAGAAGTATAGAAATTGAAAAAATTATATTTTCAGGCGTTGCCTAGTATGTAGGTGAAATAATTCAATTAGATGAATCTCACCCGCATAAATAAAGGTTTCAGCTCTTTAACTTCACAAAAATCAACAGATGAAAGAATTGAAGGAATATAGATGTTCAAATATAGGCAGAATGGTGAATGTTACACAGTGTGTAAAGTGGCCACTTAAACCAGCCATTGACAGGTCATAAGCCCTGTAGATGCCTAGACTTCCATATTACCTTTTCTTAAATGTTCTTCATCTCTGTTGTAAAATGTTAATAACTACAAAGTTAGTGCTTCAAATATAAACATTATAATAAACATTTCTTCTGATTTTTTAGAGATCGGCAATTTACTTAGATATATTATGTTTATTGCTTAACAGGAATACTAATTTAGAATAAAATACAATAACATTGGAAATATAAAAATAAAAAATAAAAAAATTAAAAAAATATTTGAAAAATTATTTATCAACCCTTACGGATTATTACATTCATTTTACAAAAATAATATGTATTTTTTATTCATACTCTGTTGTTGATAATAATTTATTTTTTTATGTTTTGTAAAGTTTGTCAGAGTCTTTTGTTAAGTTTTGTCTGGTAGTTTACTGTGTAATTTCAGTCCCTGGTTTATTAGTCTCGACTGTCCTTGTCTTGTTTAAGAAGGTTGTTTATGATGTGTTTCTGATATTCTCGTATTGTGACCATATTTCCTACAATTGTTTTCGAGTTTTAGTTCTTCATCTACAATTACATCAGTGGCTTATTTATGAATAAAATTTAATTTAATTTTAAAATTCTAGTTTAAAGAGTTCAGTTTTATTTAATTGCTTAGTTTGGTTTAGTTTCTGTTAGATAATGAAGTCATATAAATTCAGAAGTCATTAAAAAATATTAATTAAACTGCATATTTTATACGAAATACTTTGATGAATGTATTTAGTATTTATCTTATACAAAATATAAATGAAAGAACTGCACTTGACCTTAAAAAAATCCTTGCATTTTTTTATATATTTTTTTTTTACAAAACATTATTTACTGCCCTAGAACAGGGAAGTTATATTTAGATGACTCATCAGCAAAAACAAAAAATATGTATCTATAATTTTACTCATGAATTAACTTATTGTATAAATGATTGCATGTAAATTGCTGTAATAAATATGTAACAATTAAATAAATGAAAAATAAATAAAAACAACATTTCCGTAATACGATAAAGTAATCTTTTATTCATAAGATTTAAGTGAAAATCATTGGCATTACCTATACTGAGAATCGCAACTAACATGTCTTGCAATCAGTAAAATGTGCTTAAGCACGTTGAAGTTTTAAAATAGGCAATAAAAGTTAATTGTGGGAGGAAAAAGCACATACAATGCAAGAAAATTTACATATTTTAGGGATGGGAATGACCGATCGATAACATTGTCATAACAATCGAACAATCCGTAATCGGTATGAAAAATAACCCGTTAATTGAATTTTAGAGTCTGACAAACCATAAATTTTATTTTTTGGCCGGTCCGCACTGAATTGAGTACATTTAATATATTAATTCCAATGTCTCGATAGTGGGAAGGCAACATAATTCGCGTTTGGACTAGTTACAATATATTGTCATAAAAAATGTACAAGTTTCACGACCTTACTCAGAATCGAATCCAAGGGCTAACACGCTAAACACTTAACGACGAGTGCACATCTAAAAAATTTACTCATTTAAATTTCGAAAGTAATATTAGTATCTGGCATACTTTGATATCGATTTTAATTCCGTTATTGGGAATGTGACATATTTTCATACTGTTTGTATATTTTTCTTATTGAATTTTTTTTTTAATGAGTTTTAAAAAACTCAACATTAGAACAAGTGTTAAAGTTATTAAGTTGTGTTAAAGCGGGGATCAAACCTCGGACTTCTGATCCGTAAGTCGCGATACTAGCTACAACCTTGTTTGTTTTCATTCTTAATTTGTCGTTCGTCTTTTGGGTGAAATGTATTTATTTATGCTTAATTAAGTTATTTCATAATATTTATAAAGTGTAATACCCACCAAGTGTCTATAAGCGTCTTTGTCGACTTCATGTTTTGTATGAATTATTTATCTTAATCCCAGTTAAATCACTTAGAAATAAACTACTTCAAAAAAAATACTGTCAATTCGGTTTGTTGATATTCAAATATGTTATATAAACAAAATACACGTATTTATATTTAAAAATATGGAAATAATCAAAAATCGTAGAAAGAATTTAGTGGGTAGTGTAAAATTACATGCAGTTAGTTAATACCAACAAAATAAACAAAAAAAGTTCTATCGAATGTCTACGAGTACAGCTGACAAGATTTTAGACAGAGCTTACGCATATTTAAAAAAATACTGCCTTCGCTAAAATACGTAACAATTTCACTTCTCACTTTTCCTCAGAAACATAATATTACAATCCCCTCTATTGCATGTGCAGACAGTACAATGAGGTTTTCAAGCACGATGCAAAAGATGATATATATATATATATATATATATTTTAATTTAATTTATTTAAAGAAAACAACAGCCATTGTACCCAAAAAAATACAATATCTTTAAATAAACCAAAATTAAAGGTCAATTCGGTAGTCAGATGGCAGAAAGGACCATCTGTAATTTTCAAAAATGTTCAGGAGAGCTGACTTTAATCCACAAACTAAAATATTTTAGTGTTGCTTTTCAATAATAAATTACCAATTCTAAATGACGCTGATTTTTTCATTTTTCCGCTGCGTGTATTTACTGAAATATTAATTAAAACTTTTGAAAACAAAAACATTTATAAACATACAGATGGTATTTTCTGCCATCTGACTACCGAATTATAGTTTTCTTTGTACATGTTCTTTGTAATAACTAAATACAATGTCAAAAAATAGGAAAAAAAGCGTACTCGTAAAAAGGCACCTCGTATCATTCCGCTTATAAAAACATAAAATAAAAGAATAATAATGCAATATAACAACGTATTACAACAGAGATGAATAACTTTTGAGAGGAGGTAATATAGAAGTCTAGGCATCCACAGGGCTTATGCCCTGTCATAAGCAGCCAAAAACAGGTATTAACAGGTCTTCTGTTAGTGACTGCGAATCTCTTCAATCAAAAACGGCGAGTCTATATACTTGGTGTCAGAGAAATGAGCTCTTTCTTAATATTGACAAGTGCAGTGTTATTACGTTTACCCGTAATAGAACTTCAATCAACTTCTCTTATAATATAAATAACACAGATCTCGTAAGAGTTACAGAAATAAAAAATTTAGGTATAGTGTTCGATGACAAGTTGTCATTTGCTCCACACATTGATGCAGTCACTAATAAGGCAATGAAGTGTCTCGGATATTTGCTGAGAAAGGTGAAGGATTTTAATTCCATCGATTCGCTTAAATCTTTATATGTTGCCTTAGTTCAGAGTAACTTAGAGTATAATTCAATAATTTACTCACCTTGCTATACATAACATAAAATTAGAAATTGTCCAACATAAATTCCTTCGCTTCATAATTTTTAAACTTAATATTCCTGTTGACCAAATCGACTACAACTTCCTATCAAATAATTTAAAATTATCTACTCTCTCGAATAGGAGAATCTTAACCGATTTAGTAAACCTATATAAAATAGTAAATGGCGCGCTGGACAGCCCTGATTTAACGGGACTGGTTAATATTAAAATACCTTCCCGCCGCCCACGAAATAAGTCGGTGTTTGTCGAGGTGTCCAGCGGGCACAACTACTATGTAAATTCACCTATAGCTAGACTCCATCGCTTCGGTAATGAATATGGCGATGTTGATATATTTCGTTACTCATTGAGCATATTCAAGACCAAAGTACTACAGGCGACCGACGCGACGGAGTCTAGTCAATAAATCTTCGATCGTATTTATGTATGCTTAAAAGTTAGCCCGTGTTATGTTTTATATTTTTAGTTTGTAAAACCCTTTTCAGTTTTCAACATTTTGGATAACTTCACTTTAAAGTTTAGTTTACCGGTGTAAAAAAAAATTAAATAAAATAACAATTATGTTTTATTTGAATCCTACTATGCCTTATATTATAAACATAATATAATGTATGTATTATGTCTTAATAATGTATTTTGTTAACTATGTAACTTTTTAAATTTAAAAAAAAAAAAAAAAAAAAAAATATTTTTGAAAAAATGTTAATTATGTTTAATGTGTAACTTTTTCTTATTAAATAATATGTATAATGTAAAAGACCCATGGGCGTCAAAAGAAAGAAAAATAAATAATAAATAAGCCCTGTGGATGCCTAGACCTTCTCTAAAAAGTTCTTAATCTCTGTTGTAATATGTTAATAAAATTTGGACCAACTCAAAACTTTGATGAAATAGAACGTATGAAAAGAAAAAGTATTTTGGTTACTCAGTTTTGAAAACTCTTTTCGCCAGCTCCGTACGGAGTAACCCTACATCAGCTTTCTTTCCTCAATTCTTACAATCAATAAAAAATAAATACAATATAAAAGCAAGCAAAAAAAAATATGCGAACCTTTGAAAATAGGTACAGTTAGATTCAATTAAAATTATCATTTGCAATGATGGTTCTAGCATTATCTTTATAGTTGTTTAGAGTGGAGAAATATTAACGATTTCAGAAAAAAAATAAAAAATATTGGTCATTCACTAAAAAAATACAAAAAAATACTCTCCATTGGCTCGCTTTATAACAATAAAATAAATATAAAAAAAACTTTGATTAACGCTACCTCAAGACAGGATCTGGTTTATCTTAGTGGTTTTTAAAATCAATATACTAATAAATCTTATCGCATTTTATTTTTACAGAGTTTACTAAATATTAAATCTAAACACATAGATCTAATAAGTAATTAATTATTATAATGAATAACCACAAACTTAGGGCTTTAAACATAAATTTTATACTTTTAAATCATTTCTCCACGTGGTTTTTATTAAACTTTTTACTTTTTTCTATTATTATAACTTAGGTTTTATTTTTTCAAGTTATGTTTTTAATTATTTTAAATAACTTTTTTTAGCTTTCATACTTTATTGCTATTTTTATTAAATTGTTGTTTATAATACATTGCATGCTGTAAATAATTATAAGAGATGAGACGTTTAACAATATTATATATCTTCTATGTATCCTATGTGTATGTGTCCAGTTGTCTGTCATTGTTTCATTTTACAATCAATATAAATAAAACAAAATAAATAAATAAAAATACTCACCTTTTAATATTTATAATTTTGATAAACTGATAATTATTCCTAATCAAAGTTAAGGTTATTAATTACTTTTGTCACACGGAATATAGCTTTTTTAAATAATTGAATATTTTTCTAGATAATATCTTATAAAGTAACTATAACTCTTTTTTTTATTAAAAAAATTCTTTAAAAAACGCAAATTCGTGTATTGGTCTCAAATAAAAGCTTGATAGAAAGGTAGAATGTGCATTTTAACTTTAGGAGTTGACAAATTAATTTTATCGAATCACTTCCTCATCGTATTAATAAATATGTAATCTTGGTGTTTTTATCCATAATTTAGTATTTTTTTAGCGAAGGTTTTAATTTTAGCCAGTGAAAAATTTTTGTTTTGAAAATGATAACATCCCAATGAATTAAAAAAACAATAAAATATTTAATATTTGAATAACCGTATCAATTATTATTTTATTACAACCGGTTCTTTACATCACTAATTCAAACGTTCAAGTAGATAAGTACGCTATTAGACAGCTCTCATGAGGTTAGTTTTTATTCTATGTTATCGAATTACAAATAGTGTCGCTTATCATCTAAAAGTTTCTTTATTTATTTTTCTTACGTGTCTTAAGTATTAAAGAGAAAGTTTATATTATAGAATTCATTAAGTTGGTAGTAAATTTATCACTTTTTTAACAGACAACGTCCTTAATCAAGCTAATGAATTATATTACCAATTCGACTAAAACGCTATATTTATTTTTCAATTTCCAACATCCTCTTAGGGGCCTTAATTACAAATAGGAAGTTAACCGAGTTATCTTCAATTAATCGTAATTATGTAGAAATTAGCCGGCCATAAAAAAAAACTGAGATAGTAGCACTTTTTTGTGAATAATCAAATTTACAAAACAGTTTAAATGTTTTTTTATTTTGACAAATGATAAATAATGTGTACATCAATTTTTTTGCTATAAATTTAATTATCTATTTCACAAGTAGGCATGCTTTATAAAGTCTGGCTGACCACACAACCAAAGATTTGCATTTTGCAGAAAACAGCCATCCATAGTAAAACTCTGATGGACCTATGTTGTGTCATTATGTACTAAACATATTATTTGATATATACGATCGTATATTAATTAGGGTATATATGATTGTATATTCGGGTACATGATCGTATAGAATTACTTAATTCATTTGTTATAATAACTTCAAAACGAATTTTGGGGATTTTTTAAAGTCTAGCTGGCCACAAAACCTAAAATACACGTTTTGCAGAAAACAGCCAGATCTTATATTGAATGATACCTGTTTTTTTATTGCATGTATTTAAAAACAATTGAATTTATAAAATTCAAATACTTTGTATTTATCCACGAGATTTCTGAAGGCATAAATGTTTCCATCGGCATCTATATCGTAAGATTTTTCTAGTGCTGTGGGTGTTTTCTGCAAATTGAGAAATGCCGTTTTTGTGATCAAACCTATTTTCAGAGGGTGATTATTATAGTTCTGTTTATGAAAACGAACTTTTCTATTTTAAGCAAAACAATGAATTGACTATACTGCACCTGATAACACTAATACCTACATGTTTTTTTTTCTGTGGACTGGCTGCTTTCTGCATAACTACGTCCAATTATGTGTAAAGTTACACTTACAGTGAAAATTTGTGATACTTTGTCAAATCCTTTTCTTGCTACTACCGGGGTTCCACAAGGATCGCACCTGAGCCCATAGTTGTTTTTAATATTTATAAATGATATAGTTGACATATTTGAAGGAGTCGAAGTATTATTGTTTGCAGATGACATGAAGATTTTTAGGACTATTAACAATGTTGATGACTGTGCTATGTTGCAAAATAATTTAGATAAGTTATCTGTATGGTGTTCTATTAACAACCTTCAATTGCATATAAAAAAATGCTATATCATGAGATTTTTCAGGATAAAAAATCCTATTTTATTTGACTACTCAATCGGTAACACTGCATTGGATTCAGTTACTGAGATGCGGGATTTGGGTGTGATTTTTTATCAGAAATTGTCTTTTATCAGTCACATTAATGATATTAGTAGTAGATCTTTGAAGACGCTTGGGTTTATTTTGCGCATCACTAAGGACTTAAAAAATATAAACACTTTAACAATTTTATACACCTCCTTGGTGAGAAGCATCTTGGAGTATAATTCTACAATATGGAGCCCTCATTATGCCTCTCACCAAATTACCATAGAAAGAGTTCAGAATAAGTTTTTGAGATATGTTAATTTTAAATTAGGAATACGTAATGAATTTCGTAACTATGATTATATACTAAATATATTAAATTAAGGGACAGGAGAACTATTAATGATTTATTAGTTCTATGTAAAATCGTTAATTCAGTATTGGACAGACCTGAAATTTTGGCCCTCATTGGTTTTAAAGTACCAGTTAGAGTAACTAGGCTAGTTCAACTTTATCACTGCAACAATCATATCTCAATATTTTCTAGCAATTCAGTACTGAATCGTCTACATGCGCTGGGTAATAAACATTCGGATTTAGGTGACATATTTTTATTGAAATTTCCAGCTTATAAACAATTACTTGTAAATATTTTAGTGTGGAATCAATATTTTAATTGTGTTCTTTCTAAGTAAGCATTGAAAAAGTTGTTACTGTATATACTCCACTGTAAATACTTATGTATGTACGTAATGTAAAAGGTAATTGTACAAGGTAAAAGGTAATTCTTGAAAAATAAAATAAAGTAAAATGAAATTTTTTTATGTTTGAAAATTCAAAGTGTCTTCGACGATTTTCTGTAATTAAACGTGCATAAATTTAAAATTAAAATTTTCATAACAATAGAAGATTACTTTATAAACAATCAAAAATACTTGTAATTTCGTATTGTAATAACGGCCTAGGTCTACTTCTATGACGCGTTTTTGTTTTTCAAATAAATATTATTAGAACCATTATCTTTTGATATTTCGATGGAACACTAATTAATTTATTTGTTTAATTACACTAATAAAATATAAAGTATAATTCTCCTAAAGTCCTCACTGAAATGTCGCGCGTGGAGGATATGTTTTACAGTATTAATTAGTTCTCGGTTCTTCAAAGGATTTCATTTTAATTTCTCTTTTGTAGCTTCAAGAGTGTTCAATGTCCTGGATGAACAAATCTAGTTTTCCAAAACGAAAGCAATTTTTGGGAGAAGTGTACACAAAGAGACCATTGCAGGAGACTGCTGCGAGATATTACATGGATTTATATGCCATTAAGCGTGTAATCCAGATGTTTATTAAAATTTATCTTGATAATATATATTTTAATAATTTGATTATTTAATAATATGCATGTTTCCGCTTTCTATTATTTTGTATCCCAACTTAACACAGGGCTCTTGGCTTCATTGAGTTAGGGATGCGTATTTTTTATGAATAAATATACAAGTAATATTTCTATGAATAATTAAACAAGTAAATAAATTTACTTACAAACTTTTACTTCACCAAAGTTACACTAAAAATTTTATTGCATTTTCGAAATTTAGTGAGAAGATTTCAAATTGAATAGTTTATGTGATTTGGCATGGGTAGCGATATTTAATAAAAATGTTTGAGACAAATACGTATTTTTAGTACCATATAGCCTCATTAATAATATTTTCCATACACATAAATAAGCCTTAAAAATATATTACAAATCACTAGCACAGCGAGACAGATAAAAACTATGCATTAGGAAGTTGGAGCCTTATTTACTTTGAAATATTTATTTTTTATTGTGTGTAAAAATATTTCAACTCAAAATTTACAGTAGTGCTCAAACTCACTGAAAATTCGTTAGTTGAACCAACTTGTCTTAAAAGTACACAGAGGCATGCAAATTTAAGAGTGTCACGGTATAGTTTAATCACTCAAACCAAACAAAAACAGATTATAATCCAACATTCCTTTGAAAAAATATTCATCCGTGTTGTTATTATTATTATCAATTAATATAGTTACATAAAATGATACATGTTTTCTTTTTCTATTACAATAATTTTTATTTATTTAGTTAATGTTAAAACTGTAACTTTTCAAAAAAGAGACCGCCTTTCGTGCTTAGAGGACTTAGACTGTTATAGTTATTAAGTCATTTGAAGTTATATAATTTCGAATACATGTGAGAATAAAAAAAAAAACGAAGTAAAGAGAAAAACAGTATTCGGGTTCAAAAAAAATATTAAATTTACTTTGAATTTATTAATTGATATAATAGATTTTAGTTAATTGGGGAGATTATCAATTTTTGTTATTCCTTTGTTTTCAAATCAATAAATTTTAATCTTTTAATATTAAATTATTTCTTACTCTATATTAAATTGCAATAAAAAAGTTTCATGTGTTGTATTGGACAGCTCACGTTGCGTGTTTGCGTTTTATTATTTATGTGTATTCAATACATGTAAATAATAAAAGTATTTTTTTCCATAAATAGAGTTCGTATGATTTTACTTGTGAGACAATCGATTCAATAACACAATAACAACCATTTTAAAGGAATTATTTCCAACTTTCTACTGCGTTTATTCGCCAACTACCATATTACTGCACGATTCTTTTTATAAATAACACTTACGTTGTATGTTTGTGTACTATCCATGAACGTACAATGAGGAAGTTTAGCCCTACGGGAAATTGGATACAAAAAATGTTTCTTAAGCGCGGTAAAAATTATATTTAAATATATGTTATTATATATACATAATGGAATAGGGAAATATCACACACTACGAATATCAATAAAAATATATTAAATGGATTTGGAATAATCAATTGTAGTTTCAAAATCAATATGGATATTGTGAAGAAATGTTTTTATACATAAATGTAAAAAAGAAATTCAATAAAAATACGTTCGTAGAAAAACGCGACGGGTTTGGCCTTTGTTGATGTGACGTCAAGATTCGTGATATTGTTATACATGAATTTCGATGGCAGGAACAAATAAACATGAATCGTGACGTATTTGGGGCGTGGCCAATGGCATCACCGTTTTTGCGGGAATTCAAAATTACAAATTTAAAAGTATTTTTATGCTTTTTTTAAATTAGCAAAAAACTTTTTTTAACTGAACCATATTTTATAGACTTGTATTACTTTAAAAATGTAATAAAATTAGATTTTTCTCTATCCCATTAAGAATTGTCAATGAATGAATTTAAAAAAAAAATGTTTATAAATGAATTATACGGCAAAGTTTCTTAATAAATGTATGAAAAAAATATTTTTAAATATTTTAATAAAAACTAACTACTGTGAACGAATCAACCAATGATTAGAGAGTTAAGACAGATTTCCGCTTTACTTATCATCAGCGAACCAATCGGCAGAACTAACAGAGAAAAAGCGGAGAACTTGAGACGTCACACGCGGGTTAATTTCAGAACTTCAATACTTTCAAAAATCATAGCACTGATAATACGATAAATATTTTTTTCTAAATTTTGGTGTACTTTAATAGTCTATTAACAAATATATTTATTTTTTAAAACCCCTAAACTTCCTTATTGTACACATGTACCTCATGCACACAGTGTTCTACACTAGTCCTTGAATAGCAAAATACTTTTAGAATTATGTTGATGAACCTTTCCTAAATAAACAAATATTAAATTAAATTATTCGCATGCAAATAAAAAAACAAACATAAATACAAACACATATATTATTAGCGATCTTTACAAAGTATAAATAATGTAGTAAAAAATAAAAAAAATTGTATGGGATACATCATTTCACAGCAAAATAAAATAAAACAAAACCAGAATTTCTTTCATTATATTGTATTCGCTATAACATACTTAGGTATCTACAAGAACCAATAAATGGCTCTAGGCTTATCAACTAAAGAAACGAAAATAATTGATGTCCATTAATAATTTGGATCCAGACACCAATTACAAATGCGTTAAAATATTATTATTAAATACTTATGCATAATTTATTTGGCTATATTTGTATGAGTATGATACAGTTTGTTTTCACTGCCTAGTGAAATAATAAACAACGCCGTATATTGTAACCTAGATAGTTATAAAATAAGAGGTACACGAACATTTCACGTTTTTATTCCCACCTTGTCACGGGAATAAAGTACTCGTACTTTAGTATGGTCTCAAACCTTTCGGTTCAATAACTCAGCATAATATTAAATATTACGGACGTAACACGACTGATTTTAAACAACCATTCCTTAATTCTCAACTTCGTGCCTTTCATTCAATCTTTCTCCGTATCTGAATTTCCCTCTACCCTTTCTGAAGTCGTTTTCTCTCGTAAGTTTTTTATCTTCGACGTGCTTTTTCTTTTGTTTTCTCTGTATCTTTGATGTTGTTGTTAGAACATGGTCTGTGCTTGTAGACGGTACTAGGCTAGATGTAGTCGTTTCTACAATAATTGGCTCCATTTCCCGAAGAATGGGCGCTTGCACAACTTGAAGATTTGTATTGGACGCATCTTGCACTTGTTGAGATGCTTCAAATGATTTTGATGACATAACGCTGAAGTTATCTTCCACGGAGAGGTACTTGTCCTCTGGTAGTTTACGAGATATATCACTGAAGGTAGTATCTATTGTAGGAGAAATATTTGAACCTTCAGCCATGTGATCAATAACAGATGTGTGATCTTGTCCCCCAAAATTCACAGATGTCGTCGAAATCGACTTCTTTTTAGATTTATTTCTTCTTTGATATCCGGGCGCACTAAAATTATTTTCATGGTGGTTATTATTTGAAGATATAGCGTACGCATCTTTTTCGCGATCAAAAGAGGATGGCTCGAAAGAGCTTTGATAATTTGAATAAGATGGCGAAGAGGTATCTTTAATCCTAGGTGAATCTCTAAAACTTTTGTACGACTCCTCTTCTAAGTATGACGCTGGAGTACTTATCGGTTTGCTGTCTATTGAGAGATGAAGATGAATTTTCGGGTTATGTTTTGATTTTTTATTGTTAGAAATTGACTTTATTCTAGAAACTGGTTTAACTTTTTTTACTTTTTCTCTTCCGAATGAATGGAATTTATGTGTATGTGGAAAATCTTCTATCTGTTCTTCAAAGTTATATTCAGAATTTGGAGCATCTTCAAAATCAAACGAATATTTCGAAGGCCGTTTTTTCTGATTATTGTGCGTTATAAGACCATCGAAGTGGTTAAAATCTGTAAACTCATTACTCTTATTAGGGCTGTCTTGCGAAACCCAGGAACTCTTATAACCATGAGGGCGGTGTTTAGGTGGTTGGTTTGGTCTCATCTCGTGGTAAAATGTAGCTTTAGATGGTAAGACGGGGTGGTTAATACCTTGCTCCATAATAACTTTTCCATGGTCGTGGTAATGGTGTTCGTGAGAAGCTTCAAACGGATTATAATTCATGTATTCCATATGGGCGGGGGTCCCTAAGGATCCCACGGCACCTATTTGACTGATAATAGGACTCTTATGCGTATTAGAAGACATCGTTTCGAGTACGTCTAAAGGTCTGGGACCGACGTGAATTGTGTGAATGGGATGCGACATAGATTGCTGTAGTCCATCCGAATACGAAGGCTTAAAATTTCCTGATATGACTGGGTGGATTATCGTCGAGACCGAGGGATGTATACCCGTCACAACAGTGTGACTCGGGAGCGTAGGGGAGGCTTGCATGGCATGATGGAGAGCGACGTCCAGCGGCAAGAGAGAGCGCGGGGGAGGCAGCGCGCTCGGTTTACCGTAGAAAGGTATCGCCGCGGCTTCCAATCCTTCGGGCTGGCCCCCCTCCGGCGGGTTGTCGTACACTATCTGGTGAATGTGTTCCTCACTGAAGGTGTGAATATGCTCTGTGTCGCCATCTACATATTTTTCCACTCGCTTTGGTTTCCTCTTGGGGGTGAATGTTTCCTCGCCATGGTCGGCCTCCTGATAAAAATCTTCGGGGAACGAAGGATTGGTGCCGACGGCTTTGTGCTCCGGGAATCTCGGTTCAGTTATGATGATACGCTTGTTCTTTTTTTTCAAGACGACTTTCTTGCGCGGCTCGGAAACGGTGAGAATCTTGACTCGCTTGGACGTGGAGGGTCGCGCCTTGGCTCTGCGCTGTTTGGGCTCGCGGTACACAGGGGGCGGGCCGTAGTGGCCGCGCGCGCGGTACTGCGGCTGCAGGTTGGGCGCCTTGGGGGCGCTGGTGCGCTCGCCCGCCAGGGGCAGTAGCGCTAGCGCTGTGCCCTCCCCGCCCAGAAAGGCGGGGGCATACTGCTCGATAGGCTCGGATGCGGACGTGCTCGCCTGCTCTTTGGTGATGTAGATTTTTTTGTGGTGATGGATGTGCTTCACCTTCTGCGGGATGTGGATGCGGATCTTTTTCCTGAAACAATTCTCGGGCTGACTCAATCTTACAAATTAGAAAAATAAAATACAAGCGGGAAAATAAGTAGAATTTCAAATTAAAATTTTATATCGCAAAAAAAATTTTTTTTAACACTTATCAATACGCCAAAACATATATTATTTTTATTAATGAAAATATTCAATCGCAATGAAGAAGTAAATTTCGTACATTTCTGAAACAGAATACACGAAATAATACATTCGCTACACAAAATCCAGAGCAGAACTGAATAAATTAATGAAATGAAATGGAGACTCTACGCACCTTTCAACAATTCTTAGAAAAAGTTTCCAGATTAGGCCGATAGAGAGCGCTCGTTTCATTAATTTGACTTGGCCCTATAATATTACTACACATTAAAATAAATACAAAATAATTTATAAAAAAATATAAATATATCACAATAAAAAATAAATATACGCAAACCAAAAAATTAGAAAGCACTAGCATTATAAATAAAAATATAAACATTATAATTACAAATGAATTATTTTTAGGCTTATATTATTATTAACAGATTGATTACAATATCTAGATACTTTTAACAAATTACATGAATAATAATTTAAACAAATTAATTGTCTTTTATTTTTAACAAACTATTACTAGAGGCGAGAGGTCTCGGGTTCGATTCCCAACATGGTTATATATTTAGTTATTGAAATATATATTTAAAATAAAAGCGTGTTTGTTCACTAGTATATTTTATAGTCCCTGGACTGGTATCTAAAGCGTAAGAATGATCATCTAGCTTTCATCTAACAAAAATGATAAAAATACACTGCGATTGGTGTACCAATGCTATGCACCATTAGGTGGGGAAAGGGAATGATGATTATAATTAAAAATAATTTTATATAAAAAAAATGAAAATATTTTATAAAATTTTCGTGTAAACTACTACCTAAAAACAGAAAACAATACTAGTATTATGACATACTCCTAGTAAAGATACTAGAACAACACAGAATTTGCTAAGATCCACACTAATAATGTAATTTTTTTTTAAATGTGATTAAATTATTTTAATGTGCGCAAGAAATATTCATAAAATTTTGTTTACTAATTGATTCGTGCTACTTCTGATATGTTTCGTACTGCGTACATGTTTGAAATTAATTTCATTAGAACATAATTAATAACAAAACACAATGTCAAGATGTTTTTGCTTTTCAATATGATTTCTAGAGACAATAGACATATTGAACGCGTTTGAGCTATGAGAAACGCTTTCTCCATTCAATAAATAACTTGTGTTTTCGAAATATTTACCCCGTGCTTAATTAAATTAGAGATAAAAGACGAATAAGGAGACAATGTCGAAAAGAAATCTCAATTCTAAAAATATATTTTATGAATATGTATAATATTGCTTTTTTTTTTATAAATATTAATTTGTATTTTAGTGGTATTTTTTTAACACTACAGCCAAAACATAATTATTTTGAATAATAACAAGAAAAATACATTTTTTCGTGGTACATTTCGTTTTACAAAGACAAGCAAAACGTTGAATTCAAATATTTCATTTATTTCGTATTCAAATATTATAATCACGGAATTCCACAAATTTAAACAGTTACATAAAAATAAAACTACTATTATTATAATACTGTATGGAACTAAGCGTGGTGTTTATTTTGGATGTTTTTCAATGGTTTTTTTATTTAGTAAAACAAAGCATGCGACAAAAATAAGTCTACAATATAACATTAGTTTTACAACTTGTGACATGAATTGAAAACTAAACTGTTAACAAATATGTATTTTTATTGTAATTTAAAAATCAATTAGATCTTTTATGTCGAATTTATAAATTCCACGTATTAATTCCTTTTTAAAAGTATTTACCATTTTTTATCATACTTCTTAAGGATTTGAATGACAAAATTTATGAAATGTATTATCAATAAAAAGGTGACAAAATCTCTTAAAGACTTTAGAGGAAAAGTCGTTTTAGAATGCATTTTTTAACTCATGTTTTTAAAGCTGTAAAACAGTATATTTTATAGGGGAAGGTGGTAAAATGGAACTTGCATTTAATATGGAAAATAATTTTCCTAAAAGTTTTGACATGTTATTCGTTGAGTGAAATTTAATGTTGTTCTGCCTCTCAGTGAATTCTTTTGTCTTGCGAAAGTAAGCGTTCTACCAAGTCGTTTCTGGGTAAAGGACAAACTTATAAGAGTTATTCGTAATTTTCGAGGTAAACGTAACTCACATTAAATATTTTACTGTGCAGCATAGTTTATTTTGGATAATTACGGTGCATGTATTATGGAACCCCTTATGCATTGCTTGTATGGGACCGGAGTCCATAATACCTGCACTTCAATATTTTCCTTGAAGAATTATTGAAGACATTCCACCTAAAACTAATCCATCATCGGATTCGAAAATTGATATTAGATGGACAGAACACGCACACCAGAAATATTGATGTAATTGACATTGCGCGGGATAATCACGACGTGATCACACATCGGGCATTAAAATCTTA
The DNA here is from genome assembly GCF_059751315.1 of Micrasema longulum. Classification (NCBI taxonomy): domain Eukaryota; kingdom Metazoa; phylum Arthropoda; class Insecta; order Trichoptera; family Brachycentridae; genus Micrasema; species Micrasema longulum. Next base: position 350,275 of record NW_028278823.1, read on the forward strand.
TAGCAAAGAGATGCGCCATTGGTAACTCTATTCTCATCGCATATTGATCCTTTATCATCTAAATAAATCATTATTATCTAAGCATTTAATATGAAACTTCGGGATCCATATAACCAGCGTTTTTCCTATAAATGTACATGTTTCAGAAGAACGTAAATTTGATTATGTTTTTATAATAAAATATTAGTTTACAATCAACTTGATATACAATTTTGAATTTTTCAACATCTGTTTTTCAGATTACACAAGGAAGACAAATGGGGGGTCTGTATTACCACCATCTCCTGTATTATTTTAAAAACAATATAAATTTATATGAATTTTTAATTACTACTGATTTTTTATTTGATCATTTATTACTTATTACTTAGGTAGATTCTAAAATACATATTTTATTATTTTGTTTATATTTTTACGTTATTTTACTTAATATTGCAATAGTATACCTTCCCGCTGCTACTGTTTCCCCGGAGATGAATATAAGGAGCAGAAGGGCAGTAATCTGAAAAAAATGAAAAAATAATCATGCACATTTTATTTAGAAATATCAACGTGCATTCTCTTAATTTTTTTTAAGACTTGTGTTAATTTGTTAATATTTAACATTAAAAATGAATGTAAAAGTAGGTAAATAATTAGTAAACTAGCAAAACTTTTTATTTCTGCATGTGTAAAAGATAAATGAATTATGAAATTCTCTAATGAATCTCTTAATCTCTCATCAATTTAAATAATATTCCAATGATTTTCTTTGAGACTTTCTTTAATAATTTAGAAAAGACGTTTTATATCTTCATTTTTTAGTGTAATACAAGTACAACTGATGATATTTAATGAAAATTTAATTGAAGAGTAAGTAGTGTTAATCTTGATTGAGCACGTAAAATACAGTCGATTAAGCTACAATATTACGTAAGTCATGTCCATTCGCATAACTCGAGATGACAAATGAGCCTTTCTTTTTGGCGCCGAGCGAGTTGCTATGAATAATATAACGCTTATATAATGGGCCAGTGATGAATGCGTTACGGAGGTAAGACCACTCAGTCACTACGGAAAAATTCCTAATATTCACGCTGTTAAGTTGAACCCATTTGTGGTCGTCGGTGGCGTGGCGGTTTGGCCCGGGGCGTCCACTTACCGCCCGTTAAACTTCCTGACAGAATATCCCCTAGAACGAGCGGCCGCGCACCTCGCCTTCGGAGCGGTACTCTGGCGGCACTCGGAAAGCGCACTCCCGGACACTGGACGCACTAACTAATCACTGACACTTGTTCCCGTACTCCTCCTGTAATGCTCGTACTAACCAATGATTGCCAATCCATCCTGGAGCAGGTGGGCGTGAACTCGAGAACACCGGGACGAGCTGCTTGTCGGCTGCCTACCTCAACCTTGAATGATAAACTGTTAACTGCACTCAATATTTATAACATTTATAGTTTTACGCTTGAAAAGTCTCGTACGCGAAATCACAATAAGTCATGTAGCTCGCACAGTGGCAAAGCTCACACACACTCACGGTAATGAGCGTGATGCAAAAAGTGCAGTTCACTCGTTTGTAACTACATCCATTATTATAGATTCCGTAGATTGTCAGTTGGAGATTCCCGTGGCAAGTACAGTGGGTGTCATGACTCCACCAGCTCGGGAGTGCATCGCGTGACGACAAGCACGCCAGCAGATGTTGTGAATACCTCTTATGCCACAGGCAGATATTATTCGGACTCTCGGCTGTCACTATTAGACCGTTTGTCATTTCACTTTCTAAAGGGTAAATGCTCTTTATTACTGCTACTTCATTATGTCTTGCAACAATCTGATTCTCCATCTCGTAATTGCCCAACTCGTCTTACACAAGGCTCCGAGTGCATTTCTTCTTCGACTATCTTAATTATTTGTTCTGGGTAAACGATTGTGTATGGTAAAACGCATACATATTCATGTGAGGTTTACATAATAAAAATAAGCACATTCATCTTCTAGACTATGGTACAGTAAATCAATCAACGGCAACCTTGAAAATTGAAGTTTTTAGGAAAGCAATGAAAATTTGATAAACATATGTACTTTATAATAAAGAATTATTGATTCCCATTAAACATTATTTGACGAAGCATTTAAAATGATTTATTTAACTTCTCAGACCTTTTGTTCTCGTCACAAAATTAATATATATCAAAGCATTTTAACTAACATCCTCAAACATCACTACAAATCTTAATGATACTGCGTTTTTAAAATTTTATTTATATGTTTTTTTATTTTCTTAAATTTACTTATATCCGACTACAGTCTCGCGTATGCAACAATAATTTTCATATTTTGACATTGCAGTATCAATAAAATCTATTTTTATACATTTGTTTGTTTTACTTTATATATGTTAAATCCTTCACACATCAGTTGATCACAGTTGATAGGTTCAATAAATACTTATAAGATTAATAGTGAAAATTCTGATACTTCGCATAGTAATTATGTTAGAAAATTCAATACAATATACTAAAAAAGCAAGGACGCAAGAGCGACTAGGAAGGCAAAACCCGAATTAATAGAGCCGGCCGCCTCGCGCCGCTTGCAACATGAACATATATTATGTACCTACTATGTCAAAGCCTATAATGCATGGAACCTACAATACATCTTATTTTAATTGTAAATTAAATAGGCCACTCAAACCAGCCAATGACAGGTCATAAGCCCTGTAAATGCCCATACTTAATATTTAATTCTCTGAAATGTTCTCCATCTCTGTTATAGTATGTTAAAAATGTAAATATTTATCATTATTTAACATTTTGGGGTTATGTATTCGATCCACATGTGTAAAAGATAGTCATAAAACTATGTTTAGAGATCGACGCATTCGCTTGCATAAACTGATTCGCGCGTAAACGATAAATAATCTGCTAATTTGAGCTTTCTGGTGTGCAACGACGTGAGAACGGACATAACACCGGCGCAATAATCGCATGAGTTGAACATGGAACAGTCTCCTCTTGCCGCTTGGTTTCTTGGTGATCAAGCCTTTGCAGGAAACTCCTCGTATTCGTACCAGTCTCCGAGTGCCATGAGATGAGGCGCCTTCCTCAACATGATTTATGGTCAATAACAGTGGCAGACTTGCAACTAATCTGACAAATTACTTAACCCTTCAATGACCAATTTTTAAATTCTGACCAAAAAATTTTTTATAAATATTTTTTGGAAAAATAATTTTAAAAAAGAGTTAATTTTTTCAGTTTTCATTTTATATTATAGTTTTTATGGAAACATCGGGCATTAAAAGGTTTTAAAATACAAGAATGTAAGAAAAACAAGAAAAAACAATTCTTATGAACATCTTTTTATATTCAATAGTTTGAGTTTGTCCAGATTTTTGTAGACCATGACTGGATTCAGCTCCCTGGAGAACTGTTACTATTAACACATTACAGCAGAGATGAAGAACATTTTAGAGAAGGTAGTATGGAAGTCTAGGCATCTACAGGGCTTATGAGACACCCGCATTAAAGGTTTCAGCTCGTTAACTTCACAAACATTAACAGATTAAAGAGTTGAAGGAATATAGATGTTCAAATACGGGCAAAATGGTGAATGTTACACATTTTGTAAATTGGCCTTTAAACCAGCCAATGACAGGTCATAAGCCCTGTAGATGCCTTGACTTCTATATTACCTTATCTAAAATGTTCTTCATCTGTGTTGTAATATGTTAATCTTATTATGTAATAATGAAAGTTGCGGAAACAATTAAAACGTCAAATTTAAAAAAAGAAAAAGCAAAGAAATCATCCTTTGAACTTTAGCTAAAGTACATTTTGGACAGAATACGTGCCACTGACTTTTTGTTTCAAATTTTATCGAATAATTTTACCCTGGTGGCGACTTTTAAAAATAAACTATAGTGTCTAGTACGTATAAAATACACTTAACTATTCGCCAAGTGATAAACATGCTTAAAATCACTTTTATACACCGATTATCGGTATGTAGCAGATCGTCGACATTGGGCATTGTAGGGTTAAGTTGAAACAGCGATACGGCTCTCGTGTTTGTTTTATTTATTTAATTATTTACAATAAAGCTTAATAATACTTTACAGTAATAAATATACATAAAGTATTCTGCCATTCAGTGATAGCATATTTAAAAAATATGTATAAAACATTGATTTAAGAGACCTCCTCACTCCTATTGAATTAAGAAAAGAAAACTGCTTGGTAATAGATTTATGTTTTGCTAAGTTAGATTCCAAATTTTAGTTACATAAATATGATTGATTGACAGTTTTATTATTACTCCCTGGGGTGTTAAATCCAGACTTCACCTACAAAAGTTTTGACAAACTCACAATATTGTTGAAAAAAAAGTTGTATCTACCAAGCCTAATGCGCTAATACACCACGAAGCGGACTAATCTCCATTTCAAGATGCGTTAGGTGCACCAATGCAGTGGTCTATGCACCATCGGTTGCGGATATGGTATGGTGATGATGATGTTTTGATTAGTATCTTCCAGGACGAGATGTAAATACATTCATAATTATTTTAATCGTGTGTTATTAATGTTGGGTATTTTGTGTGGATGAAGTACGGAACACTCCAGCATTAGGAATATTTAGAGGCAGTCGTCCAGGACGAATAATATGATATGGAGATGATCATAAGATAGGCTGGTACTTACTTGGTGGTTATAATGCCGGATACGATGTTCATAAACTGTAAAATCAATGAATAAATAACATGGAGATATATATCAACATTTTTTAAATAGTCGAAACCTTTACAGACACGTGAACAAAACACGTACGCCATTATTGCAACAAAGAAGAAACACATTTTTGAGATGGGTTTTGAAAATTTAGGCAATTACAGGATTTATCGCGTATTTTTTTACTGGGTTAAGTGATCACTTTACACATTGTATAACATTAGTCGTTTTTCCATCTGAAAATCAATTCTTAGTGTCTGCTGACCTACAATCGTATAAAAGACAATTTAGAAAGGAAATCATACATTTTCCGTGTGAAAATAATTGATTATCACATCTAAATTATTGTCGATACGAACGGATATAAAATCGCTAAGAAACACGGAATTGGTACACGACCTAAAAATCTCACCAGGAAGTAAAATGAACACTGGTCAATGTATAAGTTATAACATTCTCGCAAAACGTTTGCGCACTTACTCTTTCTGTTACTCTATTTATTCACCATAATATAATAAATACACTTCAACCCTCAACGTCGTTCTCTTCTACCAACCACCTATTGGATGCCATCTCCCATGTATCCACACATATTCAAACCCTTAAGATCCATATTTCCTCAACTTATTCAACTGTTGGCTTTTTAAAAGTAAAATAGATCAAATGTTTATTGATGCGGGTGAGATATATCTAGCTGAATTACTTCACCCACACGGAGATGCCAAAAAAATACTTTTAAAAACCAGAGCCTTGATGAGGGTTTACAAGTCGATGTAAGTTAGTTAAATTCCTGATGATGAGGTAGTAACCTCGAAACCGGTCGAAGTGTAATTAAAAAAAATAAAGTGGTTTATACAAATTTATAAACAAATAAGTGTAAAATGTCATACCACAAAGTGAAAAATGTTTTTGATAACAATAATCAGTTATATATACTATAAATTCTCATTTTTCCTGTGGTTCTGTGTGGTACAAAAATTATCTTCTATAAAACCAACTCAAACGACACATTTCGTGATAAACATATATTGTGTAGCTATATTATCCATTAATTTAACACATAACTTAAGTATTTAAAAATTTTATAAAAAAAGCACAATAAATTCAGTCAGTAATAGGTATTTTCATTGCGTTTGAATTGTCAATTGGCCGATTTGTTTTAGAAATAAATTATGCTAAAAGCGGCTGCGTCGAGCGCCACATATGTTGCGAGTCATGTGTCAAAAGTATCATCTCAAAGAAAAATAGTCCTTAATGAATAATGTTTGAAATACTGTTTTCCAAATCGAGAATATTAAAAAAAATGTGTAATCTGCAAGTTTACTTTAGGAGAAAAATCCAGCCACTAGGTTTAAGATGCTTAAATATCGGACACTTATTTGCATGAAGAAATAAGCTAGAGTAATCGGATAGTTCCTTAGCTCATTGCTGGCGCTGCCGCTGGGCGCGCTTTATTAATATTTATATTTGGAGAAAAATACAAATAGTGGCAATGATTTATAAGGTATAGAAATTATTTGTCAGCCACGTGGTGTAGTGGTCAGAGTGTTTGCCTGCCTCGCAAGAGGTTTCGGGTTCAATTCCTGACATGGTTGATATAAAATATTTATTTAAAAAGGTATTTTCACACCAAAGTATTTCATAGTCTCTGGACTGGTACCTGAAGCGTAGGATTGATCATCTTACCTTAATGTAACAAAAATAATCAAGATACGCTGCGATTGGTTTACCAATTCAGTGCCCTATCCACCATTAGGTGTGGAAAGGGAACAATGATTCAACAATGTTTTATCTACCACAGAGAAATGCCTCTTGGCCAAAGTTGTTTTACTTTTTGGTACGAAGTATTTTACGTTAGAGGAATATCGTGTTGTTATTTTTAATTGAGTTCTTTGTTTACTAGTGGTCCAAAATTTGATCAGACACGATATAAAGTAAATTTGTCTGATTGGCCTCTTTGAACAATGAATCAGATGACAAGGTAGGATGATATTTACATATCATTTTTAGTATTGTTTTGTGGATGATCATAAGCGGTTTATATATTGCCTAAACACAACCACCCCATCCTATTATACCATATGTTGCCACTGATTGGAAGCTAACATATCGTGGGTATACTGGGAAAAAACTTTAACTCTCAAATCCCTGTTTTGAGTATTCAAGCATTTAAGTTATGTTCCAATTTTTCTCTTTTATATCTTATTTAAATATAGTAAGATGTTAAGTGCTCATTTAAGAACATGTTTTTGATTTTTCCGTTTCTTAATATTACAGTATGTAAATATAAAGTTATTTAAAGCTTTTAGCCTAAACAAAATACCCGGTATATGACTTAACCTTAAATTTATTTTTAAAACTACAGATATGTGAAATTTAATAATATGACTTAGTGTGTTTTGCCAGTTTGTAGAGCGTTAAAAATTTTACAAAACTGCATGTTTAAGTCAAATCCGCATATTTTCGAGTTAACGCTTTTTGCCAATACACAAGATATATTAGTATATATTTTGATAGACGCCAATTCGACTAATGGCTTGTATTTGACTGCTCAAATAACATTAACATCCTAAAATTGAAACGTTAAACTTTTAACAAGACTTGTGAAAGGACGGCGTTTGTAGCCCGCTTGGGGAACGCGTTGTGGATGCCTTAAGAAAGCTCTTAAATTTTTTCTTGATTGACATGGGAAGGAAGAGAAAAAATACAAACGAGAGGTGTGTCCGGTGACTGCAGTCTCTTGTTAAGTAAGGCTCAGTTAAACTATTCATCAACAATATTTTGGTACGTCCAATTATTTGCAGACAAGAATTGGGTGTTAACATAAGTTGTGTCCGTTTTTTCAAAACGGCGAGAACAAAAGAACAGCAAAAAAAATACAACAAATTGGTCTAAAATGTATTCTCCTTCATTATTTTACAATAAAATTGGTCAATATTTTTTTAGCTTCTTCTATTGAACGCGAACAGAAAGTGTCGAAAATGCTCAATTTCGTCTCCTGGTATTCCATTTTGAAGACTGGTATAATCAAATAAAATAATAAATGTAACGTCAAAGCAAATGAGTGTTCAAAGTTCTGAATGAACATATTAAGTTATTTAAAACGAAGGCCATTTTCAAAAGTGTAGAGGTGAGGGTTTTGTCGAAGAGAAGAGAACATTGCAGGAGACTGCTGCGAAACATTGCATAGATTTATATTTGGTACTATTAAACGTTTTGTCAAGATGTTTATTAAAATTTACGTTTATGTTATATTTTTATTTGTTGTATCCCAACTCAACACAGGGCTCTCGTCCTCATAGAGTTAGGGATACGTTATTATTTTTTTGTATATTATTTATGAATTAATAACAAAAACAAACAAAAAAACACATCATCATAATTCCCTTTCCGCACCAAATGGTGCATACGGCATTGCATTGGTACACCAATTGCAGCGTATCTTGATCATTTTTTGTTACATGAAGGTAAGACGACTATGAAATATTCTAGTGTAAAAAACACCATTTAAATAAATATGTCATATCAACCATGTCGGGAATCAAATCCGAGATCTCTCGCATGGTAGGCAACGCTCTGACCATTACGCCATGAGGCCGACAAAAAAAAAACAATATCTAAAACATCGTAAACGTAAAATTTTCTTTCGAATGACGTATAATTAACAACATTTTGTTAATTATACTTATGGTAAAATTAACAATAACGGTATTTTTTAAATTTAAGTGAAATATTTGCCTATGGTTCACCCAAAATTGAAAAAGATCAGAACAGAGACGATAATTTTTTTTTTAAAGTAATTACGGTAATCAGAAGTAGGTCATAATTCTTGTTATTTGAACTTGTGTTTTGAATATTTCATAACCCCTAGACTAGCTCTTGAAGCGTAAGACTGATCATTTTATCTTTTATGATTGGTGTACTAATGCAGCTCCCTATGCACAATTGGATGCGGTAAGGGAATGAAGATGAAGAAGAAGCAGAGTAATTTTTGTAAATGCAGAGATGTATGAATTATACTCATATAATTAATATCCCTTTGACCCATTAGTCCAAAAGTAAAACCAATACGTCACGCCCACTCTGCCAGGAATCGAACACGGTACCTGCATATGATAGGCAAACATGCCAATCCCTACACCACGAATCGGATTTTTCTCCACTTGATTTTCTTTTTAAGTATGTTTTCCTAAGAAAAGAAAACACTCGTTTAACATTTTTTTTAATTGAATATAAAATCATAAATTTCGGGCACTCAAATAAATAAATAAAATTGTTTGCTTTTAGGTTCGTTGTTATGTTATACCTTAAACTTATGTTTAACTCTTTTTTTCTATGATATATTGTGTTGCCCTTTAATAATGAGGAATATTTTTATGTTTTGTTTAAATATATTTTATTTCATTTTTTAATTACTATAACTAAAAAAAAACATATAATCTTTTACAGAATACTTCATTTTCTCTTTCTTATGTTACACAAAAATATTATAACTGTCTATTTATCATAGGAGCGAAAATTCATTAATATTTTCTTGTATATCCACGAACAGGCCATGCCTTTGTAGGAATTTTTTTTACTATTAATATTTATTTAATTGCTATGTTTTTATCCTTTATTTTTTAATACTCTGTTTTATGAAGAAAAAAAAACAAAGAAAAAAACTGTTCTTCTCGACCGCAGGTTTCGGCAAAACCGAAGTTCCGGGTAATTTTTGGCCGAAACCGCAACCAAAAGTGGTATGGTGACGATTTACTCAAAATCAGACCAACAGAGGTTTTAGCTCCAAGTTGGAGTGACACGATTGAATAGCTCAGATCAATGACCCTAGGTACTAGCGGATGACTTTTCTCATAAATTAAAGTCCTTAGATAAACATCACTCAAAATTTTTAAGCCGAATGCACTTGTGCAGCGGCCGTAACAGGTTTCCCGCTTATATTAAAACAAACACCAAACGAAGATCCTAATCTGATGCACTCTAATTATAATCAGCTACATGTAACATGATGCAGCCTTAATAATATTATGAGTGCGAACAATACACTCGTAAATAATAAGGAGATGGTAATTTCAACCTAACTATTTTCGTATTCCGTTGAGCCGGTATAAGTTCCTCGTGGTATAATGGTCAGCGCGTTTGCCTACCATGCAAGAGGTCTCGGGATCGATTCTCGACATGGTTCATACGAAATATTTATTTATTTATACATTAACGGTTCAAAGAAACTTTCACAAAAAAAACAATAATTTACTGAAATAATCACAGCAGGGCACAATAATCATGTGGTACATAGTATGAAATAATAGAATAATTAAAACTAAACAATTAAGTAAACATATAATACAAAATAGCAATAACATATAATACAACATATAATAAACATATAATACAAAATAGCAATAAGATAGCAATAACCATGAGAAAATCTTACGTACTAAATACAAATATAACACAGTAAAGTTGAGAATAACTAGATTATAATAATTTTAAAAAATATACAACATTAGTGCTTAACTCTTAAAAGACTACGGTAAATAATCCCTTTGCGCGCGGTGATGTAACATCGTGTTACCACTAGTAAAAGACGGAATACTCTAAAATTCAGGCATTAAAAAAAAAGAAAAAATAGAAGCGTACTGTTTAATAATTCTTTTTCCATAATTTATGCAAATAAAGATATAATTTTGCCCTGTTGTAGCAAAATAAAATAAAAATCATAAATACGCTTCTCATATCCCCCATCACAGTCATAAACCGACTGAAGACTGAATCTGTTTTACCCAACACTCGCCACAGAACAGCGTCTCTGTCTTCCTTATTATGAGTTCTGTCTTCGTGCTCTCTCTTATAAAAATGTGTTGTTGAATTAGCGGACATTCATTCTTCGCGTAGCAAAGATATTTTTTTTTGTATTAACATCCAGCACAATTATACAAATTTTACTTTCCAAATCCGGTGTGAAAATGTCCATTTGAAGATTACAAAAAATACTAGTTTATGGTTTTTAAAAATAAGATAGATATATCAACCTTGTGTCCTGTGTCGACTAGTGTGACATCACAGCCACACAAGAGTTAAAAAATAAAGGTTTTTTGAGCAACAAAACAAAAATAAAAAAAATAAAAGTCAAATTAGTAAATAATAATACCTCTATTTAGTGAAATCATCATCATTAGTTGGTTGGAAGAAGTTGCCATTTGGCAATAAATCCACCGATGTACAATTTAAAATTATGTCTAACATGTTAAATAAAGAAATAAAAAATCACGTATTCCAGGAATCAAAGTTAAATTTAATAATATATTTCAAAATAAATCCATTACTTTTCTAAAAAATAACAAGTGAGAATTTGTTTTAATTCATGAACAGAATTTGTATTGAAGATATCGAATATTTGTTCTAATTCATTTCCATACCTATGTATCCTGGGTACTGGGTATAGGTGAGTACATTTCAAAGTTGGTCCGCAAATTGTTGCAAAAAATAATTCCTTAATTATAGTGCACCTACCAGGTATTCGAATTTGAATTAGTTCAAGCAGAGCAGGGCTGTCAATAATCGATTTCCTTATTTTAAATAATAATAATAAATCAGCTATAACTCTATGTATTAGGGTACTCTTTGGTGCGAAGTAGACTCGAGAGTGGCTCGACGATTTGGGGGCCACATGAACTGAAGTACTATCTTATGATAGAGAAAATCCAAAAGAAGTTTCTGAGATATCTCTACATGAGAGAGTGCGGGTATTATCCTTGGCTCTACCCGACGGAGTTTCTCCAGGGCCTCGATTATGATAGGAATATAAAGACGACATACCTTCACCTTGACGGTATAGTTGAAGATAAATTCCCTCTAGCGATTTTATACATATACTACCGACCCCCCACCATCAAGTTTTGATGTAAGTACATCGGTTTATACCGACGGGTCTAGAACCCCTCGATACGTTTATCTACGCATTAAAAGTGTCAAAAAATTTATTCCGCCTAGCCATTTTTTCTCAAACTATTATTTGTTAAACTTTTAAATCGTTTTGAGGCTGGCACTTTTTTTCTTAAAAGCCTATTAAAAATATAAGATAGAAATATGTAAATTTTGAAGTCGAATGTGAAAATCGTTAGATTATGTCCTATAAATAAATTAGAGTATCTAGACGTCAGAAAGTTACCACTCTAAAAAAACAATTTAGTTATTATATTTTTTCCATATGTTTTACTATCTTTCCGAGTGTATGTATCGAGACGTTAAAGGACCCGGCTTTGTAGTTGATCGGTAGATACATACAGACGATCGTTAAGCTTCGTGTTCAAGCGAGCATTTTTTGCTTGAATTGGGATTTATTGGAGTTTATAATCGCTTTGAAGTGAAAACTTTTTATTGCAGAAGCCTATTTAAACTATAAATGAGAACTATTTTAAATGTTAATGACGTAAGGAACGCGGAGTAATTGTTTGCGGTCATTCCATTGGCTTGTTTCGATCATATGATGTGGATATGACAAGTAGGTAGAATATACCGAGGTAAGATACAGATAGTACAGAAGTTAAGTATACCGTCTCGATATATACAGATGAAGATAGCGTTCATAATCGAGGCACAGAGTATGCTTGGAATGTGTATTTGATTACTCATTAGGAATGTGTATTTGACTACTCATTTTTCTCGATTGTTGCGTGGTATGATCGACAATTCTGAGATTATGATGAGCATTGGTTTGTATGTTCCTGATAATTACCTAAGACAGCGTCAGCATTGATTGTTTCATATTTCGATATCCAGGACCAACCTGCCGATGGTTATGCCTGGTGGAAGGGCTACCGCTAAGCTGAACAACATCGCTCTGGATGTTGATCTGTTCAATGTATCCAAAGGGGTTTTCGGGAGAAGGATTCTCCTACTATTTTGACAAGAGTCTCTATGTATTTTTTGTCTTTTTATAATATAGGTACGTATTAAATTTTAGTTTGTAATGAATGTATTATTTAAAATAAATTAATTGAAATGAAAAATTAAAAAGAAAATTACACTATAATATTTGTCACTGGACTGGTACCTGAAACGTAAGACTGATCATCTTAACAAAAATGATCTAGATACGCTGTGACTGGTGTACCAATGCAGTGTCCTGTGCTCCATTAGGTGTGGATCGGGAATTATTATGATGATGAGTCAGCTGCACTTAAATTAGTACTTGTGTTTAGTGACCAAACAAAACAAGATTTTCAGCCGAAACCGATTTTCGGCTTCTAATCTGTTCTAGTTTCGCCAGAAACCGAAACTAATTAAAATAAGTTAAGAGTTAGGAATATTTTGACTGTGTTATGTGTATATATGTACAAAATGTTTGTAGACAGGCTGATCATCAAATCTGAAATCAAACACAAATTTAAATTTAAATAACTCCCCAGGAAGAAAATTCAGCGTGTCAGTCAGCAGACATTTGGACACTCTCAAAACTGGTATAAAAAGTATGAATATAGAAAATTTATTTTCGAACGTTGCCGGTGAAATGGGTTAGCTGGATAAATCTCACCCACATAATAAAGGTTTTAGCTCTTTTCAGTTCGGTTTAGTGCCGAAAATAAGCTTTCATAATAATAGTAAATATCACAGATGTTGGGTTTCTTTTCTAGTTTTTGTTGTTTTTTTTTATATTTTATGTTCACTAAATTGTCGAGATTTATTTATTATATTATATTTTATGTATACCATAATGAATTGTTGGTAAAAATTTTTTATCAAATTAAATTTTAATTTAATTTTAATTAAATTAAATTTTAATTAAATTAAATTTTAATTAAATTCGAAATGTATTAAATTTTCATTAAATATTTATTAAATTTAAAAAAAAAAAGATTTAATTTAATTACAGGCAAACATACTAGATACTGTCTATCCTTATTAGGTATGGTAAATAACTGTTCTAAGGTAGGCAGCATTTTTTTTACTTCACAAAAGTCAACAGATGGAAGAGTTAGTTTGAGCAGAGCAGAGATGAATGTTATACAGTGTATAAAGTAAAAAAATTGCATAGTAGGTTAAATGGTTCAGCCGGATGAATCTCATCTGCATCATTTAGGATTCAGGCATTTTACTTTATAAAAGTCAGCAGATGAAAAAGTTGAAGAAATCTGCATCGGCAGAATAGTGAATGTTACTCAGTGTGTAAAGTGGCCAATTAAACTAAAAAGCTCATAAGACGTGCCAATGCCTTATCCTCCATATTCCCATCTCAAAAATGTTTTCCCTCTCTTTTGCATCAAATTTTGAAAATAAATTATTTTGAATTATTTTCCATAAGTTGGGCATCTTTCTTTAATAGCTTATTTGCCCACTGTTATAATAAAACTGAAAAACAATGATTGATAAAATATGATAATTTCTCGCCAAAAACAATTCATTATTCTACAATAAATCAGAAGGTGTAATTACAATTCTAACACGCAATGCTTCAAAACTACCTCTAACGCACGCTTATGCCACGCAATAAGTGTTATGTCGTTTATTATTCAGTTATTGTACAAGAATTGAAAAACGAACAATGTTAAACTACATTCCTGTTAACATTGTTGTTATTTTTTTCATAAGAAAAATGTAACTTTTGTAGAACTATATTATGTACAAGGGTTGTGTAAAAAATTAGGTTCTCAATTTTTTTTCAGGTTTGAGGCATTTTTTATTTGAACTGAAAAATACATCATTGGAAAGCTTAATTTCTTAACTATTTTTCAATATGATCACCAGATTTTTCCACGCATTTTTGTCGACGACTAATCCACTTTTGGAATCCAGCTTCAAAGAAGTCCGCCGCCATTCCGTGGAGGAATTTAGTGGCCGTCCTGCTTGTTGAGTTTATGACTCGAGGGACCACAATAAATTCGGAAAATTATTGCGAGGCCTTGAGAAAACTCAGAAGGGCCATCCAAAATCGCCGGAGAAGAAGACTGACGGAGGCGTCAGACTGCAGCACGACAATGCGCGCCCGCACGTCTCTCGACAAGTCAAAGATATAATCGAAAATTTTGGCTGGGATCTCGTTGAACAGGCTCCCTACAGCCCTGATCTTGCACCGAGTGACTTCCACTGGTTTCACAAATTAAAGCAACACTTGGGTGGACAACGTTTCGAGACTGATGAAAGAGTGCAGCAAGCGGTCACCAAATTCCTCCTCGGACTGGCGGCGGACTTCTTTGAAGCTGGATTTCAAAAGTGGATTTGTCGTCAGCAAAAATGCGTTGAAAAATGTGAAAAATGTTGAAAAATAGTTGAAAAATAGCTTTCAAATTATGTATTTTTTAGTTCAAATAAAAAATGCCTTAAACATGAAATAAATTTGAGAACCTTATTTTTTACACAATCCTTGTACATTGAAAGTAACAAAAGCTCCCATTTGCAGCTGTTGAGTCCTGGACCCCGATCACAAAGAAAAATAACAGAATTATCTTTAATTCTCTATAAAGTAAAATTATAGAATATATAAAACATCAGTGACGAAAAACCATCACGCCGTTTCCCCGTACAGATAGGCAGAGATGATAGAACGCCAATCACTCTGTCCTTGCATACAGACCTCGCTTTCTCTTCGTTCATACATCTTCTCATGCACGCACGCCGATTATTCCTACTTTTGATATGTCCATCTTCAAGTATTTGTTGGATTTGATCGTGCCATGTCTTTTTCGGTCTTCCGAACGAGCATTATCGGAAAAATCAAGACAGGGGTGCTGTGTTGGTTTGGACATGTAGAGCGAATCGATAGCGAAAGAAACGCTAAATGGATCTACGATACGAATGGTGATGGATGCAGAAGACGATTATATAAAATTATAGAAAAGAATTACCTTTATGGAAAATTTAACATTTATTCAAAAGTTTTATTTATTTATTTATTAACGGACATTGTCCACGTATACAATTTATAGGTTTTAAATATAACAATAAAATAATAATCGAAAACATAAATAAAAAGAAAATAAGCATTGACAAACATAATATGATAAAGAGTGTGAATAAATAAATAAATAAATAAATAAATAAATAAGGGACATCAATACAAGATCTGGACTATTTCTTTAGTGCTCGTTTAAATCGTTGTAAACTTCAACCAAAAAAGCCCAGATCTTGTCTTGAGTGAACAATGCGACAAAGACAAAATTAATTTGATTAATTTGATTGAAATTATCAAATTACGGGCTGTCGATAAAGATATTTCAATCTTTTAAACAAATATACACATTTGAATTCAGAAAGTTCGATTTTTATGCATAGACAATTGGAGATAACTCTCATCTCTTCTTATTATAATCGCGAACCTATCAATGACTGCTATGTAGAACACATTATTTTGTTTTTTTATTTTATATTAAAGTTAGTTTAACTAGTTTTGATTGCTTATTGCTTAAAGTGGTAGTATTGTTGACTCACAGACCAAAGGTCCGAGGTTCAAATTCCACTTTACCACAACTCAATTTCTATTTTTCCAGCACAAATTATTTACGACTTTAAATTTTAAAAAATTAAATATTTAAGTCAATAATAAGAACTTTTGTGGCAGGTAAGACGAATTCCCTATTATATTATTTACAGATTTATATTATGCTTTTTTAAATTCAAATGATAAATATTTTAGTATATAACAACAAATACAGCAATTTTTTTGTGAAAATAGTATAATCATCTTCAATTCCTTTCCGCACCTAGTGGTGCATAAGGCATTGCATTAGTACACCGATCGCAGCGTACATTGATCATTTTTGTTTGTTACATGAAGATAAGATGATCAGTTTTACGCTTCAGGTACCAGTCCAGAGACTTTGAAATATTCTACTGTGAAAACACCCTTAAAATAAATGTTTCATGTCAACCGAGTCGGCAATCGAACCCAAGACCGCTTGCATGATAAGCAACCGTTCTGACCACTGCACCACGAGGCTGACAAATTTCTAGTAGATTAGAACTAGATAATCAGTTTACTGCAAACAAGTGTTTAATATCGGTAACCGATTATGGAACCTGAAATGATAAATATTTCCTATCAATAATGTCGGAAATTGAACCCGAAACCTTTTGCTTTGTATATTATACCACGAGGCCGCCAAAGATATGATAGTCTAGGCATTTTCAGTGCTTATAACCTATCATTTGATCAGTTTAGGAAATCACTTCGCACACCGTAACTCTAGTGAACAATATTTAACGGGCCAACAGCTAATGACATTACACAATCTTTTTGACCTACATATTACCCTTTTAAAAAAGTTCTCCGTTTCTGTCGAAGTGTGTATCTATTAAAGTATTATATAATTGCGTATTCACGGAGCAGAGGTCTGGGGTTTGAACGCCGCTCTGCCATAACTTGTGTCCCGTTTTCCAACGTAGTTATTGATAGAACTTGGCTTTAAAGTTAAACATTACGGTACATCATTAAGAATGTCAACATTTTTTTATTTTTTATTTATAAATCATAAAACACAGCTAAACTGGCAGTGCACAACGGAGTTTTAGTCCCAACACTTATGTCTGGAAGTGAAACATGGAACTGGCAGAGGAAGGGTGAAAGCCGAGTAAACGCGGTTAAAATGCGATCTCTTAGACGAATGTGTGGAAAATCAATGTATGACAGGGTTACGAACGATAAAATCAGGCAAGAGTGTAAATCTGAGTCAAGTATAATTGATAAGATTAAGAAAGGGTCTTCGAGATGGTTTGGTCACGTAGAACGAATGGACGACGAAAGAATGGTAAAACAAGTGTATATGGCAAAAATGAACGGCGACGTGAAACAAAGACGACCAAGGAAGACGTGGCATGATCAGATAAACCAAAATCTTAAGTCTGGTCATGTCAAGAGCAGATAGAACCGAAGGGCATGTATGACAAGATGTATGAATGTGGAAAAAGCTAGGAATGTATGCCAGGATAGACGTGTTTGGCGGTCCATTCTCTCTGCCTACCCCTATGGAGAAATGGCGTGATGGTAGTAGTAGTAGTAGTAAAACACAAAGTATTTTACAAATATAATACATATGAATTACGGTCCCGGGAGTTAGAACAACTTAATTCGGGACATAAAAAATATTAACATTTCAAAAAAATAACACATATTGGAACAACAAAACACCAAGCAAGTTAAGCACCTTTATAACTAAATATAACACAACGATAAATAAGCCAAAAACCCTTTTTTACACAAGCAGAATAAATATATTTAAATAAAACGCCTATAATAATAAAGAAAGTGATGAATCTACTAAGGGATATAAGGTCGTTAACATCACATGCTACGCGGATGATGCAGCCATAGTAATGATGAGAACGTATCCATCTCAGTTAGTAAACATCTGGATGCCTAAGAAATAATATTGATAATATTGTAAACAAACTTCTCAAACTTCTCGGTTTTATCAATAGAGTGACGGCGGACTTCAAAAATATTAATACCATCAAAACTCTTTATTGCTCATTAGTTCGACCCCATCTAGAATACGCTTCTCCAATTTGATCTCCATTCTACAGGACTCATATTGACCATATCGAGTCTGTCCAACACCGTTTTTTAAGAAAAGTGGCATGGTTGCTCGGATTACAAAGGGGTAATTATTCTTATTTTGAAATAGAGCAATCTCTTAATCTGTCTTCATTGGAGAGACGTAGAACTGAGATGGACCTTATATGCATTTTCAAAATACTTAATGCTTTAAGTGATGTCCCATCTCTGTTGCAATCAATTTCTTTTCATGTTCCCAACCGTGTCACCAGAAGTCAAAATCTGCTATTTATAAAATCTTCTAAGAGCAACTTTGGTTTTTATGCCCCAATGTCCAGAACGTGTAGATTAGTCAATTCATCACATGACTTGGAATTTTTTGGGATAGATCTTCCGGCTTTTCGTAGATCTCTTCGCGACTAAAAAGTGTGGGATGAAGTTGGATTGGCATGGTTTAGCTCAAAGTTTTTGATCTATCGTTTTTTAAATATATTGTATACTATTATTGTTTTACCCTTCTTTGTCTTTGCTAAATAGTTTTATGTTCTTTTTGTTCAGTTTCTTGCATTTATGTTTCTTCATGTAACTGTTGTAATTGGCTTAGGCCGTATATATATAATAAATAAATAAATAAAAATGTCGTAAGGTACGACGAACACATGCGTATTGTAAACATGATTCGGATTTACAAAACGTGTGCCAGACCAATCACGGTGTATGCAATAGAGACGAGGATCGATAGAGAGATAAGAAAAAATACGAAAAACCAAGTAGAAAAACTAAATAGAAAAACTAAATAACTGCTTATACCGTCAGAGGTGAAAGTACCAAGGGCAATCGCAAGGAAAACCCAAAGGAGTAGAATCCGGAGTCAAGAAGTTAGACGAAATTGCAATACCGAGGGCATAGTAAATAGATTATGGAGAGATTATGTCAATAATTCTATTGATGGACGGCTCCAAAATCCCCTATACCATGGCCTACGAAATTCCAGCCGTTTGCGTCTGCCCGGAAGACCACCAAGGCGAGGGAAGAACAGCTGGAACTCAAAGTCTCAGGAGTTAGCTTTTAGCTGATGCCAGATTTATTTATTCATTTATTTATTTAACTTTATGTACATAATGTTATTTGTACATTTGTGGGCTTATTGCCGAATGGCAATTTCTTGATTAATTAGAATTTAATTAATTAATTAATTATTTTAATTCATTTCAGATTAATTGTGAAGGAGAAGCTTTCAGAAATAATTTTCACTTAGATCTTCCACGGAAAGGTTTAGGTAGCCACGCTTTGCAATTTAAAATTTGCAATTTGCAATTTAAAAAGTCCTTCAACATATTCATCAGAGCAGTTGTTCCAGTGCATGAGGGTTCTGGATGTGAGGCATCTTTACCTCAATGAGGCACTGACACACTTGTGGTCGAACAATAAGGAGAGGTCTCAGCAAAACGTTTGTACGAGGTTTTCCCAGGGAATGAATTATATTAAACCCAAAACCAGGACGACTTTTGTTCAGAGACACCTCTCCCTTATCGCATCGAGAGTCTTTCATATTTTTGAAGAGCGTGTTAAGCTCTTAAAGACAAAATCTCTTTTAAAAAAAACCTCAGGACTGGATTTTCCTCAGAGAGAAGGATTTGAGTAAGAAATTCCTTCATGATTTTCCAAATATTTGAGGTAATTTATTTCAATTTGATTTTTTCATGTAGTTTCACTGTTTTTATTTTATTTTTGTTGCATGTTTTTTTTATATGTACATATGCCATGTATTTTTTGGAATGTTTTTTGCTCTGCAAAATATATAGTGATATTAATTGTTAAAGTGTCATACATTTATTCGTCCCAACTCAACACAGGACTTTGGTTCCATGGAGTTGGGATAGGTGCCTCAATTGAATGTATAATAAATATATTTTATAAATAAAAAAAATAAAAAACTGAAAAAATAACTGAATTCATTATTTCCACCTTGACGACACATCAAAGGCGTCGTTGAATATATGTTTGACTGTAACCTAGGATTCAAATAACCTAAAAATTATATTGATGCCCCTCGATTAAAATGAACCCGATATTATCAAACTAGGACAAATTAAATCACGTAGGTATAGAATAGAGAAACGTTAGAACCCACAATACAGATTTTATGGCTTTCAATAAAAATGTATCGAGTTTTTATTTGGAGAAGCGTGAAGATTAAATCTAGGAAATGCCGACAATCGATTGGTTTGTAAAAACAGTTGTATAAGCTTGAAACACCTTCAAAGGAGTTAATTTGTTTCGAATTGTTAGGACTTATTATATACTAAAATACAATTTAATAGACCGCATGTATCTGCACTGGAAAATATTAAATTTAGTTATAATTCGTTAATAATATAAATCGGCCTCGTGCTTTAATGGTCAGCGCGTTTGCGTCTCGGGTTCGATTCCCGACATGATTTGTGGTTGGATCATCTCACCTTCATGTTACAAAAATGATCAAGATACGCTGTAATTAGTGTACTAATACAGTGCCCTATGCGCCATTATGTGCGCAAATGGAATAATGATGATGAATAATATGAATAAATATTTTTTTAGATTGAGAAATATTTACAGACATTGAGATTTTTTACGTTTTGAAAGAAAAAACAAATATGCTGAATTTTATGCTTCAATCATTTTGTACCTGGGCGCCGAGTTATCTTTAATAGTCTATAAAGTAAAGCTGAATTTTATTTACAAAAATATGTTGATTTATTGGTTTTTTTCACTTCATTTATATTTACTGTTTACTGACGAATATATTTTTTCATACAAATAAACATATTTTCATGCAGAAAATCCTATTTTACTTTATACTCGTAGAAAAAAGATGATTCTGTTGATTTCTGTTATCGGGGTGTTATCGGGGTCCTGGTGCATAAGGCGACTTGTTTCCAGGAGTTTTTCAGGATTTTTACGTGAGAGTAACTCGTTCACGGTTCTGACTGTATTTCGCACACAGAACTGTTTTCCTCATTCTACCCGCCATATTATTATAAAACGAGTTTTGAAAAAATATCAAGATGTTATTTACAATTGGTGTTTTGATTGTAGCACATAATGTCCTCTGGATATGCGAATAAATTATGAGTAATATTTCTATTCGAATGCAAAAAGTCTACGCACCGAAATTGATAAAATTAAAGAAACAATGAGAGGAGCGAAATACATTATTCATGTTCTGATTATAACTGAAATGTGGTTGAAAAATGCTGAAGAAGATTTTTTCAACACGTTCTTTTGTGTCATATTTGAAGAAGCGAGGAGGTGGAGTCGCCTTTCGTTCGCACCATGCATTTGGCCACACATTTATGGCTATTAGTTGCGATAATATAACTTCTCAAAAATAAAACTCAGGGGAAATGTAAAAGTAAATATCATATTTTTCTAATAAATAAAAAATATGCAATAAAATATAAATAAAACACTTCATTGATCGAATGAAAGTCAGTAATTATTATTTTTAGTTTAATATTTTTTATTTATTGTGTATGCAGACTATTGGTGGAATTCTATATTTAATTTAGTAATGTATCCAAAATAAAACAAGTTTATTGGAATATAATTCTACTTTATTTTTTATAAAATATACAAAGGGTATATTGTGACGCGTTTCGCCTTGTTAGGACATTTTAAACAAACTAACTTACAAAATATCCTTATATACTAATAATAATTGCTATTTTATGTTTGTGGATTTCTATACAAGTAGAATAAGTAGAGTAATTAAAATTAAATAATAATATCCAATAAACTTGTTTTATTTTGAATACATTACCAAATTAATATTTTTTTTCCAAAAATATGGGTAAATTTTATCTTAAACGAAATCTAAAGCAATTATTTCTCTTCCATTGCACGTAGCCTGAGCTGAAGCCGTAGCTAGCCCTTGACAAGATCATTATCAACGTCGTATCCATTTTTGTTTCTATTTAAACCTTTAATTATTATTTAAGGATGAGGTCGCATTAGATTAAGTTCTTTTTTATGTTCAATTAAAAATGTTGACATGGGATTTCAAAGGAGATGAAATAAAAATAAACGGAGGTCGTAATTAAATATGCTTGTTACATTACCTGTTTAATCAAGAAATTTAATTAAGAGTATAAAAAAGGTTTATGACGACCTAAAATTTTTAAAGGTTTTTTAACCGGGGTTCCGAGGTTAGGTGGTTTGCGGTGTTTTTTCATCAGTAATATGTGCAAATCTATGAATCATATCTCAAAAAGGTCAACAAAACTCAAGGTTGATTTGAAAAAAAAATACAGAGCTTATGTGACCTATTTATTATGAGGCTAGTTTTACGCCACTATCCAATCACTTAATCCGCTCCACAACATTCACCGATCTTCCCTTAGAGTAATTTTGTTATTATTATGGATTACTTATCTAGCGTCATTTTCATAATATAATACATCTAAGGCGCTTTACATGGTGATTCCAAAGAAAAATAAACTTAATTAAAGCTTTTAAATTTGTAATTTAATTCAAACAAATTATTTTGTTTTCACATGCTACGTATTTATTCAAATGATTTAGAGAACAAGTGGGTTTTAAGTTTTTTTCCTGTAAGAATGTTGGGGGAGCTTTTACCTGGAACACTACGCCATTGGCTTGTAAAGTGGCCCATATGGACAAAAACAAGTATATAATTATCAATCATGAAGTTAGCTACAGTTTACAGCAATACAAAGGGTCGTAGGTACTTAGGTCAAGAAAGAAGAAACCAAAACCTCTCGTTACACGTTTGTTGTTAAACTAAAAACCAAACCAGAAATCTAAAACGCTTTAGTTCTATGCAATCTGACGAATTATTAATCAAAGGATCTTCCTTCTCCTAAATAAATAATATTAAACAAGTTTTCATGAAAAGGAAGAAATATTTTCATTCGATTGTCTGCACAAATGTTAGAAATTAACCGATATTTCAAAGGAGAATTTTTCAGCTTCGACAATTTGGATATTTTGGCACTTAAAGGGCTCATGTCATTTTATTGATATATACACTCAAATTTCTTTATGATTTTCTCAAAGTAAAAATGCCTAGACTTTCGTATTTACTACCCTACCGTTGGCCTGCTATGCAAGATGTCTTCGGTTAGATTCCCCATAAATTTGACATGAAATTTAGTGTTTTTACACTAAAATATTTCATAATCCCTGGGCCGCGATTATGAACGCTATCTTCATCGGTACATATCGAGACGGTATAAACTAACATCGATATTTCCGTACGAAAATGTGTATATTTGTATGAAAATTCAAAGTGCCTTCGTCTGTAACCGGAAATAAAACATGTTTAGAAAAAATAGTAATTATTATTTTGTAAATAAAATTAAAGAAAATTTTTAACTTCCCTTAAAAATACGTAACCTGGACTAACTAGGTGCGAAATAGTGAATGACGATGATAATAATAGAGCTTTTCAATCTCTTATAAAATACCTGTCAATCTAATCTAATAAATACATGGCAACAGCGTGTTATATCCCAAAGTAAACAAAGCTAACAATATTCTTATATTATGATAATTATTTATAAAATTTAACGCCTTTCCGAGTAGGTACTGCAGGAATCGATGAATAAAAAGATAACAAATTGGTAATCCGTGGTCCGTTAATGATTAACATAAATTACAGCTTGGAGCCTTTAACTATCGTTCGAAAATGATTTGAAACACAGATGAAATCTTTTTTTATTTATACGCCTTCCCAGAATATATATCCTAAGACATATATTTAAATGATATGATCTCCTTGTGATAGACATCTGATAATAATGTAATTAACGATAAATTAGTGTGGGGATTGCATCCAGTTTTTGGTCAGCTAAGTGCATGTCTAAGTGCAGTCGTTGACTTCAAAAGAAATTACATGTTACGCTTGCGGTTACATTATTATTCAAAGATGTGTTCTGACGTACTAAAATTAATTCAACATTTCATGTGTTATCAAGGAGGTTTTTGGACTTTTAAACATATTACGTATCAAGGGCGTAGCAGAAAAAACGATAAGGAATTGCAGTGCTAAGGGAAATTGGATATACCTAAAAAATGTTTTCTTGCACGCCGTAAAAATTAGAGCATTTGATTGTACGGCCTCAAAAGCGTACGATAAATAAAATAAAATGAACTTCAATATTTGAGTTTGTCCAAATGTTCGTAGACAAAAGACTGGATTTCACCCCCTCGGGAGTCTTTAAGATTAAAAAATTACAACAGGGATGGAGAATACCTCTAATAAGGGAATATGGAAGCCTAGGCATTTACAGGGCTTATGACCTGTTATTGGCTGGTTTAAGTTGTCACTTTACACACTGTGTAACATTCACCATTTTGCCTATGTTTAAACATCACTAAACAAACAAAACAATAAAGGTTTCAGCTCTTTAACTTCACTAGAATCAACAGATGGAAGAATTGAAGAAAAATGGATGTTTAAACATAGGCAAAATGGTGTATGTTACACAGTGTGTAAAGTGGCCACTTAAACCAGCCAATGACAGGTCATAAGCCCTGTAAATGCCTAGACTTCCATATTCCCTTATTTAAGGTATTCTGCATCCTGTTGTAATTTGTTAAAATGAACTACTTTGAACTGTGTCACAAGTTTTTACGACTCATCCAATAATGGAGTGTTGTTATAGATTTACAGTTTCCGAGATACCAACTTACCAAGCAGCAGCACTCTCGGACTAGAACTTGTGACGTCACAGGCGGAGTAATTTCAAAATGACAAAACTTTGATAAATCATATCGCTGATTATAAACACATAAAAAAATATTCATGTATTCATTTATATTGCTTACTATACTCGCATATACATGATATTCACAGTTGCAAAAAAAAAAAACCACAAAAAGTTATTTTCTCAATAAGACGGAGTGTTCGAATCGAATCGAATCGAAAATCGAGTGGAGATAAGTCTCTTTCGTAATGAAGTGGTTGGCGCATTTGCCTACCATTTTTGAGGTGCTAGGTTCGACTTCATGGAAGGTAGACATGAAATATCTATTTCTTTATGTTATTCTTAGACTGAAACCTGAAGAGTAAGACTATTACCTTACTTTCAAATAATAGATGCTCCAAATACGCTGTGTTTTATTTTGAAATGGGTTTTATGATAATTATGAATAATAAGACAATAATGAAAAAAATATCTCTACTATGCTTTCATCATCATCGTCATTCCCCTTTTCGCATCTAAAGGTGGATAAGGCACTACATTGGTACACCAACCGCAGCGTATCTTGATCATTTTGTTACATAAAGGTAAAAGATCAGTCCTACGCTTCACGTGAAATATTCTAGCGTAAAAACACATTTTTTAAATAAATATTACATGCCAACCATGTCGGGAATCGATCCCGAGATCTCTTGCATGAGAAGCAAATGCGCTGAATTTTTCGTACGCATTATAAAACGTTTACTCTAAAAAACTATATGCGCGTCAAAGAAGGATCAAAATCAATTCCTTATACAACATATCTCTTGACACGAAATGAATACATTTTTTTTAATTTACAGGGTTTATGTTAAAGGCATCGACGTCGTTAGTATATTGGTTTCTTAAATCCGTGCACCCTTTGTATTGGTAAATTTAATTAATTTTTTTTTTAATTGAGGGACCGCCACTGGCGTTAGTGGTTTTAGCTGCCCCACGAAACCTAGCGGAGTTTCTCATCATATCAGGTCAATAGCCCTTCCCGTTATCTGTATTCCACATTCCTATGTCACTGTACTCTAGGGATGAAGCTTCCAGGGACCCTATTACGGAACGAGCTTAAAGTGACAAAAATAACTAACTCCTTCAACTGACCAAAAAAAATAGACGTCACGATGTCCAGTAATAAAAACGTAAAGAGGTTACTTCACCGATCGTTATTACCTCATCCGCACCTAATGGTGCTTAGGCCACTGCCTTGGTACACCAAATTCAGCGTATCTGCAGCATGGATTTAAGGTGATCATTCTTACGCTTCAGGTGCCAGATAAGGACAGCAAAATACTGCAGTGAAAAACCACCATTTAATCTAATACAGGGGAAGCATGTTAGATGAACACGCAAATTCTATACAGCAGGGTCGATCCATCGAGTTTTAAAAAAATATCCGTAATTCTTGATCTATTTTACATGCAGTCATCATCATTCCCTTTCTGTAACTAATGGCGCACAGGGCACTGCAGTGGAACTCCAATTCCAGCGTATCTTGATCATTTTTGTAACGTGAAGGTAAGAAGATGCCCGTCCAGGGACTATGCAACATTCTTGTGTAAAAACACGAACATACAATTCTGTATTCTATATCCACCCGAACAAAATAGAAATAATAAAATCAAACGCATTACAGCCTTAAAGATCTCTGGGCTCAATTGAAAAATTACTTTTATTTTTCATCAGTTTTTAACATATAAATAACCTGATGCATTTTGATTGAGCAAATAAATTCATATATGTAACAATTGTGCTTCCGTCCGTTCTAATAACCTATTTCTCAGATAATTTATGCCTTCTTATTTGGTTAAGTAATATTGATTTAATTCTCAAAATATTTTTTTATATGATAAAAGTACGATGAAAACGATTCGTACATCGTAAAGTAAAATCAAATTAGCCATGCGGACGGGAGTAGTTAGAAACAAATAGCGCCTAAAAAATTCGTTCCGCTGTGACACTGTAGTATCTACATTGTTCGCATTGCAGATTCGATTACTCAAAGAGTAGTCGTTTTATTTGACAATTAAATTGTGTTCCGTAATACGGTCCCAGGACTTACCGACCCTCTCGCCTAGTGATACGAATTATGATAATCGAATATTTCAATTATTTTCGTAACCTAAATATTCGTTTAAAGTTGTAATCCGGTTATAAAATTAATAATCGCCAACGTCTCTAAAACTGTAATTTTTATTTTACGTATATCATGAATTAAATGTTTTATATTAAAACTTTATTTTATAACACTATAATCATCTTTATATATTAGGTATTATGTATATATTATGCATCCAATCATTTGAAAAACATTACTTCAGTAGGGTTACCTTAAGTGTTAACCTTTAAAAAAATAGCGTGAGTTAAGAATAAATCAATTTCTAACTAACTAACTAACCATCACGCCATTTCCCTGGAGGGGTAGGCAGAGAGGATAGAACGCCACACCACTCTGTCCTGGCACACTTCCTTTGCTTCCTTCACATTCATACATCTTCTCATGCACGCACGTCGATTATTCCGACTTTTCACATGACCACTTTCAAGAATATTAAATCAATTTCAATATTCGTTAAAACAGCAAGAAGAACTTTAAGATATGTAAAAAATCAAATTAATGCGATTATATTTATCATAAAAGTAGGAAAAAACAGAAGTTTATCATTTTGATTAGCTCTAACAATCTTTGAACTGCATTAGAAAATGGTCAATCGTAAACATGCAACTACCAAAAAAACCTACTGAGTTTGAGAAGGATAAAAAAATCGCAAAGCTGGACGAGCAAGAATATTGATTTGAACTGAAAAAAATCGCTAAGAAAAACTTTAATAACTAAAATAATTTCAGTCTGATATATTCATAGCTGACTATTTCTAACCGGAAGTCAGAAATTCTTTGATATTTTTATTTTATTTGATTTATGTACAAATTCTTGAGTTATTTACATTGTAAAGATACAAGTCTCAACTGTATGGGAAAAATATTATTTTTAATAATTCATATAATACATATGGCACTTTAATATTGAATGAACAAAATAAATGGTTTTTTTTAATACAATAACCGCATCATGAATTAAAATCATTTAAAAATTATCAGGAACTTTCCAACTCAAATCTCTTCCCTCGAGGAAAATCCAGGAATCAAATTTTCTCTTTAAAATCCATTTTGTCTTTGAGAGCTTAATATGAGTACGTTCTTATAAAACATTAAATTTTCTAAGTGCGATAAAAGATTTATGCCTCTAAGCAGAAGTCGAGCAAATTTTGAGTATTACATAATTAATAATATGGAAAAACCTCGTACGAATATTTTGTTGAGATCTCTCCTTATTGTTCGTCTAGAAGTGTGTAGGTCTTCTTAAAGGCACAGTTGTCTCATATTTAGCACCTTCGTGAATTGCAACAACTGTTCTGACAGGCATGTTGGAGGGTGCCCGAATATTATTCTCAATAATAATTTCGGTGAAATTATGAGAGCCATTAAGATGGATGCCGCACAATCCCACCAGCTAACTATTCCATAAGTTGCAATGGATTAAAATACAGCAAAGTACATATTACATTGTGCGAATATTTATTTTGTTATTTTTATTTAAATATACTTGTACGGCATTTTCAAAGACGATATACACTAAACATATTATGATAGAAAAAAACATAAACATAATACAATATATTGTAGTAAAAATACAAGAAAATAAGATCATCGAAATAGCAGTAAAGAAGAGAAGGGAAAAAATATATTGAATGGGAATGAAAGAGGGAGAAGGATGGTTATATTTGAATTTGATTAAGTGATCTCATAAAAAAAGACAACTTGTTATCAAGCCTGGGATATTTGTTGGCAGAATTTCGCGCAAAGTGGATTGAAAACCAAAAGGATATTCTCATAACCTGATTCTTTTATGTGAAATAGAATAGTACAATATACGTTAACACTAAGAATTGTCAGTTATTCACAATCAATTAGATATTGCAAAGATCTGTTATGAATTATTCGATATTTCATTCAATCGGTTATGAATCATTCAGAGTTTCCATCTCAGTTAT
This sequence comes from Micrasema longulum, assembly GCF_059751315.1. Classification (NCBI taxonomy): domain Eukaryota; kingdom Metazoa; phylum Arthropoda; class Insecta; order Trichoptera; family Brachycentridae; genus Micrasema; species Micrasema longulum. The sequence continues at coordinate 379,270 of NW_028278823.1, forward strand.
GCGCATCGCTACTCCCGGCCGACTGCACTCCTGAGTACTCCGGACATGACATGTCAGGATATTATACATGTATGGATATATTTATACAGACCACCATCGCTGCTCTCTGTCTCAATTACTGGTGATTCACGTCACCTTGTTTTGTCTGTCTGTGCTGAAGTGGCTAACGCGCTGCGCTATCACGATTAGGAGTGAATCGATTAACACAGAATCGATTTATTTAAATAGAAAATCCGAATATTTAAGTTCTTAAAATTTACCTAAATACTTAAGATCTGTGACATTTTTCAACGAGCTGTCACTCAATATTGGAAAATGGGAATAAAGTTGTGGTAAAGTCGACCGAATTATTTTTTTTTTAAATGGAAAAACCGAATATTTAATTTCTTAAGATTTACTAAAATACTTTAGGTTGGTGGAATTTTTCAACGAGTTGTCACTCATTATTAGAAAATAGGAATAAAGTTGTGGTAGAGTGGGGTTCAAACCTCGGACCTTTAAGCTGTGAATTCGTCACCGTCGCGTCGTGTCCTGGTAGGGTGAGCGTGAAATATTGATGTTGAAGGTTGTTTAAACTGAAATATTTATTTGTTCCTGGACTGGCACCTGAAACGTATGACTGATCGTAGTCATCAGAATAAAAAGTAATGTAAAAACGCAGTGAATAGGACACAATAAAATGTAGAAGTATAAATATGTAATTATACTGTTTGTGTTAGACGAAAGCATGTTAAATTGTGCACAACCAATTGTAGAAAAAATACAGTTAATAGACTACAACAATATAATGTAAGTTTATTAATAGTTATCTCTCTACAATGAAATCATTACTATTGTATTTTGTTTAAAAACAATTCAATTTCAAACGATGTGTTCATTTTATTTTCCTTGACTATTCAATTACTATTTTATAAGTTTATTACTGTTCATTCAAATCTTTAAGGGCCTTTTTGTATGTTCGTGGTAAGAAGCTTTCATATAAAATATTAAGTGTGCATACTCAGACAAACTTTTTAAAACTATTTTAAACTCACTTTTTTTATATGATTTCAAAATGGAGTAAACACATAATTTCTCGGACTAGCAAACTTTACACACTGTGTAATATTAGCTTGAATGTGGCCACTTAAATCAGCCATTGACAGGTCATAAGCCCTGTAGATGCCTAGACTTCTATATTACCTTCTCTTAAATGTTCGTCATCTCTGTTGTAATATGTTAATAACACTTTTGAATTTTAAAAGGCAGTGTATCAATTTATTATCTTCAAATTCAAATCTATTATAATATATGAATCATGTTACAATTGCATTTATATATTTTGATAAGAAATTCTCAAAAATAGAAATATTGTAAAATAATACATTTATGTTTATATAAATTTCCTCATAATATTACAATAATGCTTTAAAATTAAAATGAACAGCAACCTGTTATAATATTATTGATATTTTTTCGACAACAATTATCTAAATTTACAAAACTATAAGATTTCATTAATTATCTCACAATACATACTTGTATGTCAATAAATACTTACTTTGTTATATTTTCCCCGAAATTCAAATACAAATACCTAAATTCCCCATTACCTATTAAACACTTCGCCTCACCCTTAACCATTGGTTTTTCCCTCAATTATGATTAATGTACATGCTAAAGTTCATAAGATTATTTTTATTTTCTACTTAAATACCTTGAATTATATAACTATATAAGGACATTCAATCCAAATAATCTTCACATTCGTTTGAAAATGCCCTAATAAGGCGAAACAATTGTCACAAAGTTTTTATTTTTATATGTTTATATTTGTAGAAATAAAATAAAGTGTTCAGTAGACTCAAATCAGTGTTTAATTTTTAATTATAAGTTTAAACCTTAATAATACTATGTTTATTTATATTGTGTTTCTTTTATTAACTTAAATCTGTATTCTTAATCATTATTTTTCTAACTTCTTCTAATTTTAAGATTCTATTAATATAACTGATGGGAAAAAATGTACTTCTGTTCTATCTACTAAAATAAATGTTTGTATTATATGTATACTCATATATTTTTTACTGTAATATGTTAAGTGGTTTTTTGTATTTTTATTTTTCTTAATTAATTTTTATTTTTTGCTAACTTAGTGTAAAATATAGGTCTGTATTTTTATTTGTATATATAAAACATGTAAAAGCCTACAAGGCATTTAAATAAATAAAAAATTATAACCAAGAAGACAGCTTTTCGACAACAATCGGGAAATCAATAAAATATTAGGTAATGTCCCATAAGAAATTTTTAACGATTGCATTGATATAAAAGAAAAATCAGTAAAAAAAACTTTTTCTGTACGAAAAACGATATAATGTTTTTAAAGTATTTTAGATTTTTACGTAATAACACAGCATCTTAAAATTTATAAGCAAAAACATAGTGTTTGATGCAACACGTACTGGTTTGATGCTTAGACTTAATTGCCATACTGATTTTTAATTTATGATTGTTTACAGTTTTTTTTATTTGCATCTAAAGGGAGTTAACATATACTTTGTTCACCGACAGGCACAGACGATTCACAAATGAAGTGCTTCAAATATAAATAACTCCCTAGGAGGTTAAATCCATTTTTTCTCTACAAACGTTTGGACACACTAAAAACCTCGTTGATTAAACCAACATTGAAAAGTGATTCTAGGCGTTACCAAGTTGGCGAAATAATTCAGTTACCTGAATCTCATCCACATCAATAAAGATTTTAGCACATTAAAGTTGCTGAAACCTTTATTTTCAAAAATCAATGGATGAAAGAGTTGAAGAAATGTGGATGTTTGTCGATATTATGTACCAAAATATGTATATCTGTATTAAAATTAAAGTTTATCTTTTGGTATCCTGCAATTGAACACGTTGAAAAAATGTATACATATTATATTTTTCATACAGAAAACTTAATTTTACTTTATAGATAAAAAAATAAGATAGGTATTGAATTCCCATTGAATTCAGGCCCTGGGCTTGAATGCCAACAAGGCTACTAACGCCATTAAATAGGTTTATGGAGAAGTGTTAACAGCACGACGCGTCAAAGGTTCAAATTGGGTAATAGAAATCCAAAAGATGCATCTAGATCTGGACGGCCTTCAAAATTCAATGTTGACAGATTAAAATTCCAGGTGGAGTCAGATCCTCGATTAACCATTTACGTATTATCGCAGACTCAAATCCCAATGGTCAACTGTGCAGTTACATTTACAACACACCAACAAAACGTAAAACAGGAATTTGTGATTTTGGTACACTCTAAATGGAGTTGGTAAAACTCATAATTCGAGTTAATTTATCTAATTTACCTAGTTTGATTTTTTCCTCACATTTCTAGTAGTCGAGATAGCACTTCTACAAGGTCACAACAAGTTTCAAATAGAAAGGGGTGTAAGGCAAGGAAATACAATATCCCCTAAACAATTTCACATATTTCGCAAGTGGATTTTGTTTCCTGGCTATCTATATCTAAAAAGTGTTGAGAAAGGGGTGGGGCTTCAGCTGTGGATCTTTATAAGAACTTCCGCATTTGCTTAATGAAGAGAAAACCACAGAAAACTCAATAGGTGCAAAGGTTTTTACGGTCACTGTTATCAATATGATTTTTTTTTGTGTGTGTTGGATTTGTTCCGACGTTTCGGATACCATTGCATGAGCTATCTTCGGGGTAAATTGTGTGTTTTGTAGTATTTGATTATAACTGCAAAACTCTGCATTTCAAATTAAATACATTCTCACATGCGGATGCTTAAAAAGAGCGAAAATTAAAAATGACCCTGATATTCAAATTGAAAACTTTTTTTAGTGACCACTGTTAAAATTGAACGTTGTTATGCAGAAAGCAGCTAGTCCACAATTTAGAAAAAATAGATATTGGTGTTATCGGATGCAGTAAGGTCAATTCTATGTTCTGCTAAAAAATCAGGCCGCTTTTGTACAGGAAACTGTAATAATCACCTTCTAAAAAAAGGTGTACCTAGATCGCGAAAATGACATTTTTCAATTTGCAGAAAACATCTACAGCACTAAGAAAATCTTACGGTATGAATGCTGATGGGAAGATTTATGCCTCCAGAAATCTAGTTCTCTTAAATAAAATAAAGTGGATAAATTCATAAGTATTTTAATTTAATTGATTCATTAATTTAAAAAAAATATATATTAAAAAAACATGTTTTAATATAGAATGTCACTTCGTATATTTAAAGTTCGAATGAGGTATTATTCAATATTAGATTCCTTTTACACATAATTTAAGTGATTGTTTGCAATGAAGTACCCTAGTAAAAATATAAAATAACATCAACAATGTTTTGAGTATGTCCAAATGCTGGTAGATAGGCTGAATTTCCTCCCAGCCATAAAGTGGCTACTTAAACCAGCCAATGGCAGGTCGTAAGCCCTATAAATACCTAGACTTCTATATTCCCTTCTCGAAATGTTCTTACTCTCCGTTGCAACAAATTTAGATAAAATAACATGTTCATTTCATAATGACACAACATACATTAGAGTTTTAATAAGGCTGGATGTTTTTTGCAAAATGCACATCTTAGGTTGTGTGTTGTGTGGTCAGCCAGTCTTTAAAAATAATTTAAACTGGTCAAATAAATAAAAAGATTTTTTTTTATTAAAAAAGAGGTGTGCATTTCTAATCATTTGTCAATATAAAAAAACATTCCAACTGTTGTGTAGACTTAATTATTCACTCTTTTCACAAAAGTGCTATTATTTCTGTTTCCCTTTTGGATATCTGGCTGTTTTTTGCATAACTACGTTCAATTGTTAATCTTAATAATTCTCTAAGGGATAAAGTCCAGAAATATCTATAAAAATTTGGACAAACTTAAAATACTGTTAGTAAGAGTTTTTTTCTATATTCACAACCAGCTAGCATGTACGTCCGGTATTGTAATACAAACGTTAATTTATTTCGATTCGGAAAATAAACCGTGCCAAAGTAAAAATTTGCAAAAATCAACAAGATTTCTTTTTGACTTTTTTTCTAGTTCTCTTTTGTCGATCCGTGTAAAACGACCACTATTCTTGTAATATTTCCAACAAAAAAGGTATTTCTCATATAGATTTACTTGAGCGCGCAAACTGTAGTATGGAATACTTAAAAAAATCTTAGACGAACAACGTGAGAAACAGTAGTAAATGCAATCTAATCAAGATTATTTTGCACGTGTTGGTTTAATACATACTATTTATGAATAAATGAAAGTAAAATTTCTTAAATGAAAATTAATTCATTTGATTATACTAAGAGATCTATTATAAATAATCTCATATTAAAGGACGATAGATATTTACATAATAATAGATATTTGGAAAGACAAAGAATAAGGGAATATCTTTTTTTAAACAGTTTTAAAGTAATTAAGGTCTATGAAATACTGTAAAGTAAAAAATATTTTTTTTGCGAATTATTAGTAGCATAAAAAATATTTTTAAATTTGTAATTTTTAATTCCCGCAAAAACGCAAGAATCCCATTGGCCACGCTCCTAATACGTCACGATTCATGTTTAGTTGTTCCTGGCCACTAAAATTTATTCAGAACATTATCACGAATTTTGACGTCACGACAACCAAGGCCAAACACGTCGCGTTTTTTTAGCAACGTATTTTTATGAAATTTATTTTTTGAATTTATAAATGAAAATATTTCTCCACAATATTCATATTGATTTTGAAAATACAATTAATTATTCTGAATCCGTTTCATATATTTTTATCGGTATTCGTAGTATGTGATATTTATTTATTAACGCTTTTGAAATGACGTGGTGCTGGAGAGGTATGCTCCGAATCTCATGGACAGCTAGACGTATTGACAAGTCCATCCGTCGGGAGTTGAATCTTGACGGCTTAACTATGGCTTTTTTTTTAACAACAAAACACAGTTAAAGAAAAAATAAGAAAAAGTAATGTTCAACTTGCCAAAAGGGAGTTTGGCTCAGAGTGCTTGGCAAGTATACAAAATATGTAATATAAAATAAAATAGAAATGAAAATTCAGAACAAATTAAAAAATAAATGTATTAAAAAAAATAATACAAATTTAATTTAATTTACACAGGCATACGAGTATATATAGCTACTTACACAATACATACATTACACACATGAATACATACTCGTAAATTATATAATTATATAATAAATATACATTTTATGTTTGAATGATGAAAGACGAGAGTGCAAATTTGAGACAGGCATAATTGATGAGATTAAGGAAGGGTTTACTGCTATGGTTTCGTCATGTACAACGGATTAATGACGAAAGAATGGTTAAACAGATATACGCGTACATGGCAAGAGGAAGACGTTGTATGACCAGATAAACCAAAATCTTAAGTTCGGTATGACAAGATGTATGAATGTGAAAAAAGTCAGGAATATATGTTCCCTACGGAGATAAAACGTGATAGTGGTAATAGTAATGTTTGCCTAAGACGTAATCTTCAATTCTTTGGACATGTTTCGCGTGGCAATGAAAATAGCCGAGAGCGCTTGTTTGTGGTCGGTGGCGTGGAGAGAAAAAGAGGATGAGGAGGAACGATCCCTTATCCGGTGTGGTAGACCGATCAGGTCAGGATAACGACAGTCAAGGGAGAGGGAGAGGGCGACTACAAGGGGTCACGATCCTCAAGCATGAGGATATCGACTGAGAAGAAAATATTGCAAAGATTGGTAAAATATAGAAGTCTAGATTAATGAACAATCATAATTTCAAGTCTGTATCCGGGTGGACAGTTCTGTGTGTGACACAGAACCAGAACCCTGGCAGATTTAGGTCCTGGGTTCGATTTCTTGGAAGGTAGACATGAAATATTTGTTTTTAAATGTGTTGCACTGAAATATTTCGCTGTACCTGGACTGACTCATGAGACGTAAGACTGATCACCTCGCCTTACTTAATCATATTGAAATGCGTTGTATGGATAGACATCTGTGCCCTTCAACCTGATGAATACATACAAGTTTAAGGAGTATTTGAAATTATAAACTTAAGGGCAGTTATGAGTACATTGACATAATAATATGTTATAATAATTACAAAAGAACAGAGGTCTCGTTGATGACTGTAAATAGTCTGGTTTCTCATGAATAGGGAAATATCACGTTGTTTAAAACATTGAAATAGGTAATAAAGGTCTATGAAATACTGTTCAGTATAAATAAAATGATATATTTTTACAAATCCGTAAAAATGGCAATTTCATTGGCCACGCCCCTAGTGCGGCACGATTCATGTTTACTTGCTCCTGACCATTCAATTTGTTGAGAACATTGTCACGAATCTTGACGTCACAACTATTAAGGCCAAACATGTCGCGTTTTTCTAGTCACATTTTTTTTTAAATCTTAAATTTATGAATGAAAACATTTCTCCACAATATCCATATTGATTTTGAAAATCCAATTAATTATTTTAAATCCATTTTAAATATTTTCATTGGTATTCGTAGTTTGTGATATTTCCCTATTGGAACAGAAACGATCACAAAAAAAGAATTTTTAAATTTGCAGAAAACACCCAGATCTCTAGAAAAATCTTATGGTTTTTTTTAAATCATTAAAACTGGTCAAATACATAATTAGATTCTTGTTTGCAATATAAAAAAAACTTATGTATTCATTGTTTATCATTTGTTAAAGTCAAAAACATTCCAACTGTTGTTTTGATTTGATAATTCACTCATTTCACAAAAGTGGTATTATCTTAGTTTCATTTTTATATGGCTGGTTGCTTTCTGAATAACTACGTTCAATTGATGATGTTTTTTTACTAGTTGTCTTATTGTTTTGTTTGTCGAAACAAGGTTTTCTGAAATGTCAAAACATTTCATGTCAGCCCGTTGCAAGTTTTAAAAAAATTGCACAATACAGATTCGTTTCTCGATCATAAGCTAGATAATAATTTTGATTACGAATATTCTTACGGACAAGATTTTGTCGGCCTTGGGGCGTAGTGGTCAGCGCGTTTGCTTACTATGCAAGAGGTCTCGGGCTCGATTCCCGACATGGTTGAAATGAAATAATTATTTTCAAATGAGTTTTTACACAGGAATATTTCATAGGGCTTTCGGTTTTGAATAAAGGTTTTAGATTTTCAACTTTACAAACGTCAACAGATGAAAGAATCGAAGGAATATAGATGTTCAAATATAGGCCGAATGATGAATGTTGCACATTGTGTAAAGTGGCCGCTTAAACCAGCCAATGACAGGTCATAAGCCCTGTAGATGCCTAGACTTATATATTCCCTTCTTTAAAAAGTTTTTCATCTCTGTTGTAATTTTTATTTTATTTATTTATTTCGAATACAAACGGATGTAGAGGTTAAATGATTTTAAAAATAAAACTTTAAAAAAAATAAACATATAAGGGCCTGCCATCCAATAAGATGTATTCACTAAATTATACTACAGTAAAGCGACGACGCCGATGGTTTAAATTATGTAAAGAATACATATGCTTTATATTAAAATAAAATGAATATGTACAAAACAAGGAGATAGTGGGAAGGAAAATAAGGAAATTGATATGATAAGGAGTGGTGAAGGATGATTGAAGGAAAGGAGGAGTGGAATATTACATTTGATTTAATGATTAAGAGCAAGAAAATAGACATAACGTCTATTCTCTGTTATTCTGAATCAAGCCTATTCGTTATTTTCTGTACCTATTTTATGGAGTGTTAAATATATCAAGACTATTACAATTTTTGTTAAATGCTTCACATATACAAGGGATGGTAGAATGTTTCCGACGATTTGTTTTAATATTACGAATATATAAAATATCAGACAGTCTAGTTGGTCTAGAGGGGACACGGTAAGCAAGTAGATGAATTAGTTCTGGGGGATCGTATTTATTATTTACACTTTTGTAAAGCGGGATCTGATTGAAAATATCTCTTCTGTGTGTTAATGAATCAAGGTTTTAAAATTTTAATAAATCTATATAATTTGGACAATGCAAATAAAATTTGTATTCTACATGTTCCAGGAATGTTTTTGATCACTTTCGATTCTATTAATATTCCATTTATAAACAGGGCACCAGATAGCAGTGCAAGATTCAAAATGGGGGCGTACGTATGTTATGTAAAGCGTTATAAATGTACCTAAGTTTTTAAAAGATTTACACAGCTGCATGATAAATCCAGCCATTTTGTATACCTTGTTAATTATTGTTTCTATATGACTATTGTAATTTAAATTTGAGATGTTAATTTTTCATATTAAACTTGTCGGGAATCGAACCCCAGACTTCGTGGATGGTAGTCAAACGCAAACTGCTACACCACCAATGTAATTAAGGTGCGAACAATGTAGTATTTTAAGGATGGTATTGAAGCGTAAACAACCATGAACTGAAACGGAACAATTTATCATTTGAATCATTTTATACGAAGCATATATAGAAAACGCAAATTCCTTAATACAAGTTCGATTTCTTTACTACGAAAGTGTGAACTTCTCACAGGGTGGAATTAAGAAATTATTTTTTCTTATTAAATATATATTATTACACAGAGGAGGTAATAATATATATTTAATAAGAAAAAATAATTTCCACCTAGGGAGTGGACATTAATTGATGAAATAGTATTATTTTTAATGTGGGAGACACGAAGATTCAAAATAATGACAGTGCTGAATATGCTTTCGGCCAAGCAAAGAATAGTCTAAATACGTTATTATTAATATTTCCACTATAAAGTAAATTGTCATAATCATGTTTAGTACTCAGCAAAATAACTAAACTCTTGATATCCTACGAGGTAGTGGCAAACGGTGATTTTATTTAGAGGTAAGCTATAAAAAATTAACATAAATTTGTACCTACATATTATAAAATATAATTGAACTATACTGTAAATTACTGTGATTCTGTGCGATACATCAACATCTTTCATCTATAAAATCAACTCAAACGACGATTATTATTAACTTCGTGATATACTATATTGTCCATTACTTTAATACGTAAGTCATATAAAAAATTACAAAAAATAGCACAATGAATTCAGTAGGTATTGGGTATTCCCATAACGATTGAAATGTCAACTGGCCGATTTGTTCTAGAAAAAAATAATGCTAAAAACAGCCACGTCAAGCGCCACATGTCCTGCGATATGACTGCATGAAAGTAATGGTGGTCATATGTCAATTGTATCGTCTCAAAGAAAAATAGCCCTTAAGAAATAATGTTTGAAATCCTGTTTACCAAATCAAGAATCTTTGAATAATGTCTGTAATTTGTAGGGTTAATCCGCGATTCGAAAACCACGACTGGGTTTAAGATGTTCAAAATATAGTATGCTTAAACGCGTGAAGAAATAAGCTGGAATAATCGGCTAGTTTCATGTCTCACTGCTGGCGCTGGACGCGTTTTATTCATATTTTTATTTATATTTGTATATATAATTATTTGTTCGTTTTTCTGTAAGTAAAGTTACCGTAAAACATTTTTATGTATGGTCAAATATAATGGTAAGCCTTTATAGACGATTCGCCTTTGCTACGGGGGTAGGTGAATGTTTCAAAATCTAAAAACGAGAATCAAGGCCTGTACCATAAAATAATAAAGAAATTTTTTATTGATCCCTGAACATAGATTTATCATGGTTTTTTTTCAATAACTGTGCGACCTAAAGTATGCCGATGATGCGGTATTGATGATTCAGTTAGGGATCTTCAGGCCACTGTAGACAGCCTAAGTAATCCGCATGCATGGGTTCAAAAATCAATACTGCAAAAACCCATGTACTGTGTAATACTTCGTGCCTTGATGCCCAAAATCCCCTGACTGTCAAATCCAATCATCGAAAGGGTCGCGAGTTTCAAATACCTGGGAGTATATGTTACAGAAAATGGCAGTTTTCAAAAAGAACTGGGATTGCGGCTAGAAGTTGCAGGTAGAATATCGTTGTCAAATTATTTTCTTAAATTTTATGCATGTATTTTTTACTTATAATAGATCTATCGAATTGTGGCTTTAGATAAGTTTACATTTTTACTATTTTAATTTGTTGGTGTTTGATTCATTTATTTGGAAGTTTTTTGTGCCAATTACGCAGTTTGATGAGTAAAAATATTCCTGTAACCGAATTGGATTATAATATCATGTATGACAGGCGCCGCGCGCCGTGGCGCAGTTGGTTAGACGGCTAACTCTGAAACTAGCGTCGCGGGTTCGATTCCCGCGAATCGCAAGAAAAAGATTCTAGAAATATTTTTTTCTCAATTGGCCTGGGTGTTGTGGTGTATTTTTCATAACCTCCTTCATATTTATTTCCTCCCACCTGCTGTCAAGCCTCTAAATAAAGTCTTTGCGGGTTAATCCTTTAAAAAAACAATGCGTTTGAACAAAGTCGTGTCTGTTTTTTCCGAAATTAATAATGAGCACCAAAAGTTTAAATAATGGTAAAATTTTCGTCATTTGAAAGAAAATTTTCTATTTTACCAAGATATTGTGTTTTCGACATCACTCTCTGTTTGCAATAAATCAAGGGACTAAATCTGTCAAGATGCTCGCAATGTATGCACAGTGTACGGCGAAGATGCTATGAATTATTAACCAAAATGTCATAATTTTTATATGCGTTTTCTTGTTTTCTAGATTTGGAAAAAAACGGACACAATTAACGTGAACACATAATTTATAATATTTGAACCAATTACGGACCTGCTAATTACTATATTTTATCAGTACCCAGAGTGTGTCGCGTGCAGGTGTATGTACTAACGTCTTTAATAAATGCATTTTAAAAAAATAGAATAGAATATTTGAAACGTTAAAAGTGCTATATCGTTCAGACGTGATCTAGAATTGTTCAGTTCAACAGTGTTTTAAACGTGAGAGTGTTATTAAATAATAACGTATGCCTTTAAAAATTAATTAATAACTTACTCGAATCACACGAAACAAACATAACGTTCAACGCGCAAAAAAATATTTGGTCTAAACGATAAAAAAATATTTAAAAAAAATAACATACCTCAGTACTAAATTAAGTCATTTTTTACACTCCAAATATCTTCTGAAAATGTTATCGACGTATACATTACATGTACTTTGTTATTTTAAATAAACTTTGTTATTTTTGATAAATTTTGTCATATCAGTGGAATACCGTCACATTTTCAAGATGAAATTTCAGGACATCTTAAGATTTGAGGTTGGTTTAACTGTACAGTAAATTAAAAAAAGTTCTCGTTCAACCTTATTGGAGAATCACTGTGATTACATATTTATTCTCAACGATAAGCCAACCGGATTGAAAACACAGTTTAATTCGTGAGTTTTATCGTAATTTACAGGTGCGTAGTTTTTAACGGTCACTGTTATCAATGTGTATCTTTTTGCATGATCCCGTGGTTGGACTCGTTCCGATGTTTCGGCTACCATTGCAGGAGTCATCTTCAGGGTGAACTGTGTGTTTTGTACGAAAAAATGTAAATTTAACTTGACATATTTCCCGGCACTACACACTACAAAAATGACACGGAATATGTCTGCTTCGGACTGCGACACGATACAAATTACTAGTACTTAAACACATTTTTTTTGTACAAAACACACAGTTCACTCTAAAGATGGCTCCTACAATGGTAGCCAAAACGTCGGACTGAATCGAACTTACACGTTTATAGTACTAGTTTGATTAAGAAATCACAACAGAAATGAAAAAGAAATATGGATGTTCAAACATAGGCAAAATGGTGAATGTTACACAGTGTGTAAAGTGGCCACTTAAACCAGCCAAAGACAGGTCATAAGTCCTGTAAATGCCTTGGCTTCCATATTTCCTTATTTAAGGTATTCTTCATCCCTATTGTAATTTGTTAATCTTAATGACCCCGAAGGGGTAAAATCCAGTCTTTTGTCAACATATGTTTGGACAGACTCAAATATTGTACTAGTTTGAATTTGTCGATTTTTAGCAAATTAAAATGGCATGTTCACTGTTATTTTGAAAGTAAGTTAGAGCCAAACAAAAATAATTTTAATCCAAGATTTATTTTAGGAATAAAAGATGAATGATACTTAAATCCACATCATCTTTTATTTCTATAAAAAAATTCAATAAACTTCCACTAAGCATTTTCACCTTTTAATTATTATTAAATTTATTTGATTTATTTCTACATATTTCAGCACACAAGCAAAACGGACCAACTCAATTTTTTGCGATTTTAAGATTTTTTCACCAAGTATTAGTGCTGGATTTAACATTTTACTTAAAAAATAGCCAGTCTACTTTTTTTTTTTATCTTATATTTTACTATCTTATTTTTTTACAAAATTGAAAATTGAATATTGGTCAAGTTAATCTTTGAACATCGGCGACAGGAAATATTGGCAAAATCAAAACACTTATTCACGAACACAATACATTGCTAATGCTTTGTTATATGTAAAGCAAATGAAACTTTAAATCAAAAGTGTACTTATTAGTAAAACTATTTATTTATTTATTCATATTTTTTTCCGTTATAAACTATGATTAATAATAAAAATAATGCAAACTCTGAGGTTACCCGTGCCGAGGGCACTTAACAATATACTTTTTAAAATTATTTTTACATTTGAGAATAAACAAAGAAGACTTAATAAACAGAGATAACCAACAAAATGTTCAGACAGTTTTAAACACTACGTATTTATGTTTATCATGAAATTATGTTCATCTATATTATTTATATTACAAAACGCACAATGAAAGAACAAAAACATATCATAAGCCATATATTTGAGGAATGAGACAATCCATTTTGCTTCTACCCAGCTCAACTATTCATTTTTTATAGCCTTTTTGAACATTTTATTGTTACTAATTGTTTTAATAGGTAGTGGAAGTAGGTTATACGAGTATCAGTTTGTGGCAATGTAAAAACTTCAATCTTGATTTGTAAACAAACAAAAATTGTGACTGTCAGTTTGTACGCTCATGATACATTTATTACAAATTATTACATCTTAATTTATACCTATATGTAGTAAAAAAGACAGTAAAATTAGGTGAATGTCAAAAAAACTCAAACATAATAATAATAATATCATTGAAAAATATTTATGTTTTTTGATGATATTTCTTGATAAAACTCCAAAGTTATGATTTTGATAAAATAATAAATAAAGTTATTGATAAAACTTTGTGGTTGAGTTTTACTTTTTTTATTATTATTTTGACCAATAATAAAAAAGTTAAACTAAACCAAGAAGTTTTATCAATAACTTAATTTATAATTTTATCAAAATTATCATTAGAAAATATTTTTAAAATTGGAAATGAAAGAGAATATGTATTATTTATATTTAAAGCATTACTTTGTGATCAAACATGTTACTAAATTGTATTAAGTATTTAGATATAACCACTTACCGACTTTTATATATCTACCAGTTTCGAGACGTACCCGTTTCTTTGTCAGGACACCAATTAAACCAACTTTCAACCTTTAACATAGTTGTTCCGCAAAAATATTATTGACGTCCTGACGAAGAGAATATGCATCGAAAAACTTCTTCAGAGACGTTAAAATATTATAGTCTTAAGTAATACTGTCCAGTATAGAACTAGCCTATTGTAAATTGTAGTCAAGTTTTTATTATAACTGTGGATAATTTAAATAGCGCCATTTTTGTGAAAATCACTTCCTGGGCCCTGTACAGTAAATATCCCCACACATCTCGCACCTACATAGAGCATGAACGATTGAGATTCTAGTTCCTCTTACAATTTAAAACTCAATTTAATAACAGATAGAAGATAGATTACACTTATTACAGCTATTTCTTATTTTCTTTACATTATTGTATTTTTTTAAATAAAACTGTAAAGTGGCCACTTAAACCAGCCAATGACAGGTCATAGGCCCTGTGGATGCCTAGACTTCTATATGACCTTCTCTTAAATGTTCTTCATCTCTTCTTTTTTCTCTTTCTTTTTTCTCTGCTGCCATTGGCATGTTTTTATACTTTTAAACTACTTTTAATCACTTATATTATACATGTTAATAAAATCAATATATTGCTGTTCTTACTATATTGTGTCATTAATTTTGAAGATGTTTTTTAAATTGACCTAAATTTATTGTATGATATTTCACTTAAAGATTCTTCTCATCGTTTCTTTGAAACCCTTAAGATAAATATGTGTTTATGTTTTTCCTTTTTTAAAAAAATGTTATTACTATTTTATTTTATTTTTACATCTGAGCATGTTTTTCATTCTTTATTTCCATTCTTAATTTTTAATTACTCTTACAAATTCTCTTCATTTTTAATATTATTTCCATTTGTAAAGACTCACTACAAACTACAAACCTTTAAATATCTTTTTTTCACTTAAATTTCAATTTTTAAACAACTTTCATTTATGTTTTCTTTTTCCTTCTCTTTTTTATACTTTCATAATTAACCTTACATATAATTGCTTTTTAATATGGAAACTTCACTGGTCCATTAGAATTAAGTCTAATTGTGTAAAATATTAAACTTTGTAACTGTACTGTATGTTTCCTGAATAAAAGAAAAAAAAAAAAAAAAAAAAATCCCTGCTGTAATATGAAAATATTTAACTTTTTTATAATTTTTCCAGTATTTGCATCACAAACATTAAATTCTAAAAATTGGGCATTGAAGGTTTAACAGAAACGGACAACATTTATGAGGAGGGAGTATTGATGTTTAATATTTGTATTTTATACCTGTTGAGGTATATATATCTTGAAAACTCTATTGGGGGAGAAATTCGGTTCTTGTCTACAAACATTTGGACAAGCTCAAAAGAAATGCTTGAATTTATTAAATGTAACCAGTCGAATAAAGTGATTAACAAATATAAAAAAAATATTTCTCTGCTGGTGCAAATAACTGGTTAATATTATAGTGGCTTTTAATATAATATCCTTTGTCTATAATCTATTTGATGTATTTCTTTGTCGGGCCGCATTTAATTTATTGGAATCATTTACTTACTACACATGCAATTTGTGTCCTTAACGGGTTAAGAATGTAGTCCGATGAAAGTTTACAATAGCAATGAGGTGTTTTTGTAAAAACGATGTGATGGGCACGTTATCAGGTGTATGAATTACGGATAACTAATATAGCGCCATTTTCGTAAAATAATACCTCAAGGACGCTTTACATAGTGATTCTATAGATAAATCAATTTAATTGAAGCTTTTAAATTTGTAATTTAATTAAAACAATTTATTTTGTTACCACATGCTACGGATTTATTCAAATGATTTGGATAACAAGTGGGTTCTAAGCTTTTTCCGAAACATCACTTCACTCTCACAGCCTCGCACCTCTGCTGGGAGAGAATTCCATGCCATGGGGCCTGCGACCGCAAATGCGCGTTAACTGAATTTAGTGCGCTGTTTGCGTAGAGGCATAATAACTTTTTCTCTCGCCGTAGACGTAGCTGATCTATGCGTAAGACGCCTGTCAGCTAGTTCAACTGGAATGCATAGTTCCCTTAGATGTTCCGAAACGGAGTTGTGCAGTGATTTATACACAAGCCAACAGAGTTTGTATTCCAGTGGTGGAAAACGTAGCCAGTGTAATTCCCGAAGTAGCGGAAAATTATTATTTTATTCTGTTTTGCTGTCAATTTTACTGCCAATTTATTTATGACGCAGCATTGACAAGTGTTGATCATTTCTCTTCCCATACTATTTATCTTCCTTTTGCTTTTATTTTGTTCATATTCATATTTCTTTTACTTTTCATTAAATCATTTTTGTATCTCGCATTTTGTTTACGGTTATAAAAGATAGGGTACTAGTTCTAAATGTTATTTAATATTTGTATATAGCCACTTACCGACTTTTCTCCGTCTATGGGTTTTGAGACGTACCCGTCTCTTCGTAAAGACACCAATCAAACCAACATGCAAAACCCATTATACACCTTCACCATAGTTGTTGCACAAAAATTTACCAATACGCCATTGATTTTAATAAGCAGCCCTTACATGCACTGATGCATCAAAAATTATTTTACATAAACACGGATTTAAAAAAAAAATTTAATGAAGTACTTTTAATTTATTTTCATTTATTCCTATTATATTATTAATTTTTTATGCTGTTTTAATTGCATTTATAAGCACTTACCATTTTTATTTCTATAAGCATTAAAACCATAGTCAATGTAGTATATGTTTATCTTTTAATTTCACTGAAGGTATTTTTTTCCCATTTTCCTTTTTATACTTTTTTATTGGAATTGTGTTGTGATTGAGGTTTTATTTGTGTCTGTATCATTTTACTTAAGTTTTTACTAAAGCCAAAGTCTGAGCACCCGATAACACATGTTCATTTTTTTTGTAACGTAAAATAATATGTCATTTTTTGAATAAAGACCATGAGCAATAAGATAACACCACGCCACGTGGGTTATCTGTAATAACACGGGAGTTATTCCGAAAACAGCGAATTGTAATTATGTATCAAATTACCAGAGCTAGTACATAAATATCAAATTAATGTTTTTAGGTTCCTGAATTACGCAAATGCAACTTTCTCTTACTTTCAAAAGGCCGTGAACCAGCATCCTTAGCCGGAATCATTTCAATATTAACATTTACAGCTGTTGTACTTTTAGTGGGCACTCTAAAACACAAATAATTATTAGTGGTCAATCTGTAGAACTCTATAAAGCAATATTATATAATTAGTCGTGTATTTACATTATTTAGATTAGCATGCATGTGCTGATTATGAATCAATGGTAGCATAGTAATTATTTTCGGAGATATTTTTTTAACGTAATGTCAGTTTATAATCAGTATATTTGTTTGTTGATTCTTAAATAAATATTTAAATCGTAATACTAAACTAAAAATCTTACAAAACGAGTTAGTAAAATGTTTTTTTGTAACTTTTGAAACAATATGTCATTAGCCGGTATATAAGCTCTCAAAATACATTTTTTTAAATATTAATTCAACAGAATAATTTTTTTTTAGTGCTAGAGTTTTATTTCTCTTTAAATTACACGCTAATTTTATTTTCTTTGACCAACCGAAGTTTCGGTTTCAGTTCCGGCCAGTTTCAGCCGCGGTTTCGGTTTCGGCCAAAAATTGTCTGAAACATCGGCTCAGCCGAAACCTGCGGTAAATTAAAAATTTAAAAAAATATCAAGTTCTTGATTAAATGAAAAAATAAATAAGACTGAATCGACATTCATTTCGTAATACTTCATGATGAATTATCATAAAAATAAAAACATTTTTACTAGTGTTACGCGTTTATTATATTAAATAACACAACAACTATAGCTTCAAAAGAGAGATAGAGATAGAGAGAGAGAGAGAGAGAGAAAGAGGTGATGCAAAATTAAGCTAACTTAGAATAAACGTGCAACACTAATAATGATCAAGTTTTTATTTTAAGAAAATAAATAATGTTTATCAGAAAAAAATCAGTTCAATGGCATAAAAAAAAAGCGTCATATTATAGAGCAGAAAAAAAATAATCTTAAATATGACCACGCCTATTTCATACCGATTACTGCGCGCCGCCGGCCGTTTTTCGCATTGACGATGATTTTTCGATCGACGCACACGTCTAATACCTACATTTAGATTACATTTTTTTTCCCAAATATGTAATAAATTTTCTAGGGCTAAATTTTAAGGAATCTTTTTAAAATATTTTTTGCTATTATGGTACCTCAACGTGTGACATTAATTTTGTATGGTGCCTGTTTGTAAAAGATTTCAAGGGTATTTATTTTAAATGATACAGAAAAATTTATCTTTTGAACTAAACTATCGGTCGAAACAGTCAATTTTTTACACATTTGAATAGCGCCATCTTTGATCATCTGCTTAAAACGATTGCACACTATGCTAATATTTCGTATTGTGCGAATTTCTTTTTATCATAAAAAAATACAAGAATAAAAAATAATCTACTTTTAAAACATGAAGTCCAACAATAAAAATATAAAATCGAATAAGTTAATTTGTTAGTTTGATTTGTTATATCCTACTAAATGTTATTCAATATTTGTATACAACCACTTGACGCCTTTTCTTTGTCTACCAAACCAAACCAATGGTTTGCATGTTGGTTTAATTGGTGATCTGGCGAAGAGACGGGTACGTCTCAAAACCGGTAGACGTAAAAAGGTAAGTGGTTATATTCAAATATTTAATTACATTTAGTTAAATTTATGACCCCAAAGTTGATGCTTTAAATATGAATGATATATTATATCCTAATTAGACAAAATATTTTATTTTCAAATTACCTGCCTCTAATTACATGTTTGAATAAGTAGGTATCAGATTCAAGTAAGACAAAAAAGCCAACTAAAAAAAAACAATGATTATCCCGTTAAATGATAATCGTGTTCATTTTATAAGTGAAAGTGAGCAAAACATTTTAGATTACGTTTACATTACTTAAAAAAATACATTTTTTGGTCAAAAGAATCATCATCACCATACCCTTATCTGCACGTGGTGAATAGAGCACTATATTTGAACACCATCTTGACCATCTGTTAAATGAAGATCTTAGTCTTACGCCTCTGGTGCCAACTAGTCCACGGAAAGTGAAATATTGCAGTGAAAGCACGCCCTCGACATATCCAAAAACCGTTTTAAAGATCGTAGGGGTTTCCTATCGGGTTCGCTCATACTAAAAAGCAATGTTTTTTTGTCAATTAATTTATTTTTTTTGATTTCATGTACCACTATTTTAATCTTATTTAACTTTAATGCTTTCATTGCCCTTTTCACTGTGGGTTTGACAAACTAAATGAAGGGCTTAAGATTACACTGTGACTAAATAAAATTAAATAAGTTAATAAAATTGAATATTTTAGGGACTTGTATGAAGGGCGTCGGTATTGAGTAATTTAAAAAAAAAAATTATAATTATATAAATTGGTGACATCAAATGTTTTTTTTTTAAATACCATAGTGTAAATAGACTTTTGTCACTGAATTGAATACAAGCATTTGTTACGATTTGTGTTTGCAATATATTGCAATATATATATATATTCTCTCAGAGATGAGAATTTCGTTAGTATCGGTCACTATATTATGAGGCACAGAATATCCTATTTCTCAACCCAACAGCTAAAAAACTGAGTAAATAATCAGAAATTCCTTCTGTTTTTAACTAAGTCAGGATTTCAGACTGGCCTAGCAATTATTTCACGTTTTTCCTGACAGGAATCGAACCTAACACCCTCTATCTTGGTAGACAAACGCACCAACTACTACACTACAAGGTGGACTTGTCCCCAATAGATTTCCTTTTCCAGAATTGTTACCACTGAATGGGATTATTTAATACTGATGATGTTTACCAAAAAGTGGCCATGCATTATTATACTTATAACAACGTTTTTATTCATATGTGAAGATATCATAAGATTATCCAAAACACGGGTTCGATTCAAAGATCCCGTTTTTTATTTTTTGCAATGCACCTACTCAAAATATGCCATTGTAAAAAGCTTGCCACCACATAACGCACACCGCATCTGAGGACATAAGTCTCCTTGGCGGTGCCCACATACGCGGAAAAGTTGCTCGTTGCCAAACGAGAAAAGCTGCCTGAAGGAGCTTTCTGTAATCTGGTAGTCTAGAAGGTAACCAGAAGAACACAATATGCACTTCATTTGATTGAGAAAAAAGAGGAAAGTGAATTATTCACTGCCATTAAAAATAGGTGTAAGCGAAAATACTTTTTGTTTATTTAATTCCTGACACAACCAAAGAAATGTAAAGCATGATAAAATCATATAAAAACAAAACCAGCGGCACCGCGTTTTTCATTACTCTCAAATCAATATCTGCTAACACTAATCACAAATTCCGAATCAATAAACTTTTTTGTAAGTACTTATGTACGTAATAAGAATAATTTTGGTTGTTATTTATATTTACATAACAGTAATTCGTTTGCGTGTAGCATTATGAAACCAACACGCAAAATTGTATTTTTCTTCTTCTGTTTTATGTAGGAGTCTAGAGTATGTTATAACAGGATTATTTCTTGTTATACTGTGCTTCTGTTATCTCTCCAGTGTTTTGAAGGTCTCAATGGTGGACGACATATATTTGTATGTGTGTATTTGCATGTGCATGTTCCTATATGTGGACTTGGAAAGCAAACAAAATAATTAAATTTTACTGTACCTTAGAAGATAAAACACAAAAGTGCACTTTTGGCCGTTTTGAAGTTAAAAATGCATAAATTATCGCAATAAACTATTTTATATGTGAAGAAAACATCAAAGTACACTTTTGTTGAAAAGAAAATCTGAAGACTACTTTGCTCTGATGCAAAAAACCTCAGTAGTCTCGGATTTCCTATTTTTATATGTACTATTATCAAAATAATCATTAGTTCACATTGAAAGTTCCAAATACTCATAGTTTGAAATTATCTACTTTGATGCAAAAGTTATCATATCTTGGAAATCGCACATTCACAAAATTTTGTTTCCTGAACATTATTTAAACTGAATCCCGTATTTTATCCTCTGAGATACAGATATTATCCTAATCTATGAGAAAAACCCACACTTTTCATTCAAAACGCGTTTTATATATAAAATATATGCATAAGTTTATACATCTAAAGTGTTGTTAAAATATGACTTTTCTTCATTTTTCAAGTTCTATATATCTGTGACAAATTATTTTTTGAATATCTGCTCCTCATATATGCATGTATGTGTAGCTACATATATGTATCATAATATAGTATTATTTTATACAATTTTCTAGCACCTAAACATTTCAATTTTTTAAGTATGGAGATACCAGTAAGCAAAATAAATAACAATGCTAACTCTAGTTCAAATGAATCAAGTTACTAAAAAGGAATCTACAGGAATATGTCTCATATTATGTCATAGTATAATTTATATTTATTGAAAATCTTTTCTATTTTTTTTAATCTTTTCTTTTCACAAATATTTAAAAAACGTTTTTCTATTTTTTATTAAAATTTTATTCTAATTGATGTGAAAATACTCTTATGTATAAAATAAATAATACACTTACGCTCCAGAACGTACCTATTGACCAATGGAGTTTCGACATCCACAAATAAAGAGATAAATTGTAAATGAATTACATATATGTATATTTTTGTACACTTTGAATATATTTATTTAAACGCTCACAATTGAAATAAAATAAAATAAATAAAAATAAATATGTATGTATGCAAAAAAAGTATAGATGTATACATGTGTATTTTTTTCACATACGTAGGTGCTAGCTTGATAAATCAAAATATCTCCTACGTTCAGGCTATGCCAAAGTGAGATTTTTTTTCTTATTATATATTCTATAAACGGGGATGAAAGTTGGCGGAATGCTGTCGAAATGCGATCTCTCAGGCGAATGTGTGATAAAACTATGTACGATAGATGCACAAATGTTGAGATCCGTACATTATGTAAGGCTGAGACAAGCATTATCGACAAAATCAAGAAAGGAGCTCTGCGCTGGTTTGGATATGTAGAACAAATGGACAGCAAAAGAACGGCTAAGAATATTTACAATGCGAATGTTGGTGGATGCAGAAATAGAGGAAGACCGAGAAAGACATGGCATAACCAAATCCAACAATCACTTAAAGATGGACATGTCAAAAGTCGGAATAATCGGCGCGCGTGCATGAGAAAATGTATGAATATAGAGGAAGCGAGATCTGTATGCAAGGATTGAGTGTTGTGGCGTTCTATCCTCTCTGCCTACCCTTACGGGGAAACGGCGTGATGGTTTGTTTGTTTGTTTTGTTTATATATTCTTTTTCATGCTACATATATTAACGTCAACCTATGTATATTTTATAAAAATAAAAAAAGGTATGTTTCAATAGATAGTTCGGAATTAAGAAACGAAATTTATCCTTAATTAAAAATTGAATCAAAATATCATGAAGGCGTTTTGTAGCTTGGCTTATTGTGGTTTAACGCTATCCATTTTATTATTACTACAATCCTGTTTGCTTTTTGAAGTAGTCGGAAGAGTTACAGGTAACATTAAATAATCAACTCCTTCATTTACCTTTCTCTTTCTTCAGGTATATTGTAAATCTACGATAGTGAATGTTTAGCACAATAATTATATCTGCATTATAATTATCAAGACCTAACTTAAATAATGATATATTTCAAAACTGGGTGGCCACAAAAATTTACGAATTCATTTTATCTATCTGTTTCCTGAACCAGAATCCAGAACAAGTAATTTCGACTCGATAAATTCTCTCAGGTAAGAATCCCCAAAAGGGAAATTAAATATAAATAGGTTCGCTTCGTAGTGTAGTGGTTTGCGCGTTTTCCTTCCACGAACAGACAAATAACTGAAGAAAAACATAATTTCGCACCTGAGATAAAAATCCTCTAAATTTTAATATTTTAATGTTTTTTTTTATTATTAAATATTCTAATTGTTTTAGTTGAAATTTCATATAAATAAGATATTAGAAGGAGTGGAAAGATTAACTAAGGAGTTAGTAAAAAAATCATGTCTTTTTTACATAATATTTTTATTACTGCTGAAAACATTTGAAATTAAATCCCACAAATGAGTAAACTTTATGTCGCGCCTTTGTTTTTGCAGAAAGTGACTTAATATTTGTAATAAAAGATAAATAAAAAGCTTGAATCTCGGTCTTTCTTGTTTTTTGCATTCATCGATATTCGGTTTGTAAACCTTTGTATTTATTTATTTAAACGCTTTATACCGTATTTTAGAACAAAATATTAATATGTATATTTTTTAAGAAATAAAAAATGGCTTAATATCTACACTATACTATGAAGAGAGGAGGGGGCAAAGAGAGGAGGAAAGGGGAAGAGTAAGAAAGAGCTCAAATATTCAGAATGTGATATTTCATATCTTATTTGAATGCAAATAAAGAAGGGGTGTCTCTGACATTAGTGGCTAGATTATTCCATAATTTAGCAGCTACTACTGTGAAAGAGGAGGCAAAAAAAATAGAGCAATGAATGGGTACTAAAAGGGTTCTCTCGTTACTAGAACGAAGAGTTAGCCCACGCTGTGAAAGTGGTTGGAAGAGCTTTCTCAGATAAACAGGCGAAATGGGATTATTTAAAATATTGTGAAGAAGTGATAGAATGTGAATGTTTCTTTTATGCCTAATATTGAGCCAGTGTAGTTGCGTGCGATATTCGGTTATTTCGTCGCATTCGCGAAGATCCAAGATAAAACGTTTCAAACATTATTTGTAATATAAGCATGCCATACCATCGTTTCGTAAGATAGTTCGAATACCATACATTTATCTTACTCTAAGGCTATCAAAATCAAATTTTGTTCTCGTTTCCGCTACATACGAACGTACACTTTGTGACTTTTGTGTTAACTAGTTAGTTCTTTTGGTCTCTATTTGATCTACGTACATAAATGTTTAAGTATTACGTGTATAAAATGTGTACATCATCATCATACCCTCTTTACACTAGATGGTCCAAAATGCACCAAATCCAGTGTACAATAGCTTCAGTCAGCCTTACGCTTTAAGTGCTAGTCCAGGAACGTAAAATAGTGCAGTGTAGGACCACCACTTTAAATATTTCATGTCAACATTCAACCAGGAATCGAACCCGGGACCTCAAGTGTGATAGACGAACGTGCAAACCACTGTAAATCAGTCGAAAGCACTCATCCAGAATTCTAGTTCTGGTTCGATTTCAAAAGAACTGTTTTAATTTTTTATTTGGTATTTATTTATTTATTTATTTTACATAAACGGCATGAATTGCCTTTAACATATATTGAACATAAATATGAAAAAAAATACATATATAAAAACATAACAAAAAATTATAAAATTGCATAACTATAACAATAGTAACAAGTAGGTAAATACACATAAGCAACCAAATTGTTCATAAGGGTTCATGCAAAATCACCTACAAAACGATCATCAAACCACACGCCACCACCGCAGCAGCACATTATCTTATTAATCCACCACGAAATTGAAATCAATTCACCATATTACAAAACAAAGCTCCAAGAATAATACCGAGAAAAAAAACAGATGGATAAAGGGTAAAGACGATGGTGAATGAATTAAAAGTAACAAATTACAACAGAGATGAAGAACATTTTAGAGAAGGTAATATGCAAGTCTAGGCATTTACAGGGCCGATGAGCTGTCATTGGCTGGTTTAAGTGGCCATTTTACACACTGTATAACATTCGAAAAAATATGAATGTTTAAACATAGACAAAACGGTTTGCGTAGGTAGGAAAAAATTGCCTTAAGGCAATATGCTCGCATATACCTATTGTATATGTATATAAAGTGTCAAATAAATAATTAAAGGTTACACAGTGTGTAAAGTGGCCACTTAAACCAGCCAACGACAGCTCATAAGCCATGTAAATGCCTAGACTTGCATATTCCCTTCTTTAAAATGTTATCCATCTCTGTTGTAATTTGTTAATCTTAATGACTTCCTAGGGGGTAAAATTTAGTCTTTTGTCCACAAACATTTGGACAATCTTAAAATTTGTAATTAAAATACTTAGACATTGTAAGCAACGAAAACCATTTAAATTTATTTTCAATCCACCCGTCACAGAAATGTTCGAATAATGAATAATGCTCACAGTTTTGGAACCTTTGGATAATTGCGAAAAATATTATTTAAATTTTGCTGCCGTAGTGGTAATCTTGAATTTTAAGTTTGTTTTCCTTGGCCGTTTTTTGTGTACATGAATTAATAATATGGAGAAACTGAATATTATACGTTTTATATCTATACTTTTATCTGAAATCACACTTTCGATATTTCGTATTTCACAGATTCTATTTCATGTTTTTCCTTTTTTACTTTCTAAATTACCCACTGATTTGCGATATGTAGCAAAAACATCCATTATTTATTTTGAAAAATAACATTGAAACAACATAAATAATAACAAGCAAGTGATGAAATTAATTTAAAATTTCTATTTAATTTTTCAAAATGGTTGAAATGTAAACGTACGAGTATTATTAAAATATTTAAATTTGTGGCTTAGGGCTTATGACCTGTCATTGACTGGTTTAAGTGGCCACTTTTTGCACACTGCGTAACATTTACATTATCTTCCATCTGTTGACTTTTGTCAAGTAAAGAAGCTGAAACCTTATCGTACGGGTGAGATTCATCCGGCTGAACCAATTCACCTACTGGACAACGTCTGAAAATAATTTAGTAATTTTTACACTTATTTTTATACCAGTTAGTTAATTCAACAATGTTTTGATTATGTTATAATGTTTGCAGATAGCTGCCCCGCTAGAATGCGCTACAATGCTGCTACAATGCGCTGCATTTATTTTTTTAAATTTGTTAAATCCAATATATAATACAAATATATAGTTTAGAGAAAATATATACATTCACTAGGTACATTAAATAACATGTTCTTTTTATTTATGGATGTAGCCACTCCACTGGCCAACAGGCACTTTCCGAAATGTCAGTATATTATTTGTTTTTATACATAATAGTACACACTTTCACATCAATCGTCAAGTCACATCAAAAAATTATAGGTGTAAAAATTAAAAAAATTATTTAAAAAAAATTTAAAACATACATAAATGAATAAAATGAGAAAGGACTTTAATTGTATATGGATATGAAATTAAATTAAATTAAAATTATATTCTGATATACGAAACATATTCCTCAGCTTCCTGTGTAGTTTTTAAAGTAATCCATAAATGGACTAGAGTTTTAAAAACATTGTTTTTCATTTTTCTTACCAATATATCCACACTTAAAAAGTTGTATTGCTTAGGGGCCAGAAAATTATAGTGCCTTTGTCAGTTATTTGTTTTTTTCTTTGGCAGTAGAAGTATTGTTTATGTCTTTGCCTAGTGTCGTAAATTAGTTGTCCGTCATTATGACTGTCAGGCTTTTGATGAAAGTGTCTTAAAATTGTCTTTATGCATATTTGCCTTATGTCCAGTACTGGAAATTCTGTAAAAGTTTTTCTGTAGAGTATTGATAGCGCTTTTTGTGCCTTCATGAATGGCTCTCATGTGGTTTTACTTATTCCTCCCTATCCTATTATTCCGTAATTGATCATTGATTGTGCTATAGCATAGTATATATTAATTTAACCTGTTTTGTTAAGAATGTTTCTAATCTTTTAAATATATATATATTGTTTTTGTTAGTTTCATATTTATGTATTTGATTTCACATAAAACTAATTTAAAGTGCTTATACAGTGCCCTATGCATCAGGGTATTAAGATGATTATGATATTTAGATCTGAATTTGTTACAGCAGAGAGAAAAAACAAATTTGAGAATGAAATATGGAAGTCCAGATAGTTTAAAAATGTTTTCCCTCTCTGTTGCAACAAATTTAGATTTAAATGTCGTAATCATCATAATAACCCTATCTTAACCCAGTGGTGCATATGGCACCGTATTCGACTCCAAATGCTTTTTGTTACGTCGAAGTAAGGTGATCCACGCTTTAGACATACAATTCTTTGTATGAAATAAGTCCAGAAACTAGAACCTTAATCGAGTCTCCGGCAAACATCTAGAAATTGAAAATCGTGCTAAAAAATAAGTTTAAAAAAACTCAAATACATTATTTACATTCTAGTCGGGTTGTGTTTCAGTGGTGGTGTCACTGACTCACAACTCATATGTCTGAGGTTTAAATCCCGCTTTACACAATAACGGAAATACGCGCGTTCGTCACTTATTTAATATTTTATTTTTGTCTTTTATAAATTTCTTTCCTACGTTTAGGACAGCGTAGATTTTTATGTGAAAATTGCTTTGTTATTTTTAATAAAATAAAAATAAAAATGATTCTGTTTTGATTTTTTTTATCACAAATATTCTAGAATTTAACAATTTGCAAAAATATGAATAAATTGTCTCAAGGCAATACACCCGCTCTTATTTTGATTTAAAAAATTATGTATAATCACACATAGTCGCCCCCGTGGTGTAATGGCTAGTGCGTTTGTCTACCATGCGAGAGGCCTCGGGTTCGATTCCCAAGATGGGTTTTTTATACTAGAATATTTCATAGTCGCGGACTGGTACCTAAAGCGTAAGACTGATCATCTTACCTTCACGTAACAAAAGTGATTATAATACGCTGTGATCGATGTACAAATACATGGTCCTATGCACCATCAGGGACGAAAAGGGAATAATGATAATAACACATATATTAGTTATAATATGAAGTTGGTATGTAAATAAATCCTTTTTGTAAAAAATACACGATTTTTATAAGTCTACAAATACAAATAGCCAAAGGCGAATATTTTTTTCAAAAAGTCTAATCATTGCTTAATGTTTTTTTTATAATCAAGTGTCAATCATCATTAAAAGAAGCCACAAAAAACAGTCAAAGCACCTTTTTTGAAAATGATTTTTATGAACATATTGAGGAGACCAGTTTTGGACGCGTGTTATTTTTTTACTAATATAACGGATAGGATCTGGAATCCATCAAACGAGTATAAGATGAAATATTTCAAATCATTAGATAATAATATGACATAATGATATAACTTTTTCGTTTGTAAACTTTTTAATATGATGCATTTTAAGTATTATCAAAATGAATTTAGCGACACCTACACTAGTTATTGATTTGAAAAAAATTGTAAATGTTTTTATATTTCTTCACACTTTTTTTCTTCTTTCTTTTACAATGAGAAAGTTCAGTTATCAAAAAAAAAATTAAAATCAAAACGCTATCGTACTAAGCAATTAAAAAAAATGTATGTATCGTATCATCATCATCATCACCATTTCCTTTTCACTCCTAATGGTGCATAGGGTACTGTATCGGTTCACTAATTGCAGCGTATCTTGATATTTTTTTGTTACATGACGGTAAAATGATCAGTCTTACGTTCCAGGTACCAGTCCTGGAACTATGAAATATTCTAATGTAAAAACGCCCTTGAGATAAATATATCATATCAACTATGTCAGGAATCGAACCCGAAACCGCATGCATGGTAGGCAAACACCACAAGGCCGACAATCGTATATTAATTTAATACTTTTTGTAATTTTGAAACTACTCTCTCAAGTTCTCTTCGGTGAGTTCTGCTGATTAGTGAATTTGTATTCCGTGAACGGGCAATCTATCGCAATACTCTATCTTTGGTTGATTCTGAAAAACTAGTGACGTCGTTCAAATTAATGCGTTTTTATTAAAATGCCTTTTAATATTCGTTTCATAAATTTCGATCAGGAAACTTTGCCGCTCAATTTAACCCTCCAATTTTTACCGCGCGCAAGAAAACATTTCTTGTATTCAATTTCCCGTAAGGCCAAAGTTCCCCATTGCCCCGGCGACGAATTAAGGCATTTTAACGAAGATGTACGAATAGCGATATGTTTCTTTTTTGGGTGATACCTTGTGTGTTATTTTTTTTTTCGACGTTTCTGCTACCGCCGCAGGAGCCATCTTCAGGGTAAACTGTGTAGAAAACCTGAAGATGGTTCTTGCATGGTAGCTAAAACGCAGGAACAAATCCAACACACACGGTTTTACCCAAAAAGGGAACAAATTGATAACAGTGACCGTGAAAACCTTCGCAACTTTTTTATGTATTACTAGTTTTTAGGAGGTATTATAGAAGTTTTGGCATTATAGAGCTTATGATTTGTCATTGGCTGGATTTCTTTATTTGTAATTGTGCCTACGCTTATGTTTGATTGTGTTTATGTTTTGTCTGTGCCCGGGGTGAAAAATAATACAGTCCTGTGTGTCTAAAAGAACCAAAACCCTGGACAAGTGTTTTCGACTAGATGACTACTTTGAAAAAAATCTGAAAAAGGAAAAAAGTGGAGATAATTCCGCCTCGTATGGTAGCGGTTGGAGGGTTCTCCCACCATGTTTAAGGTCCTGGGTTAGATTCCCAGCGGGGTGGACGTGAAAGATTAGTTTTATGGTGGTTCCACACTGGAGTATTTCATTGTACCAGTTTGGAAGCGGATGCGTGAGACTGATCACCATACCGAAAATTAAAATGTCATCGACTCGAAAACACTCGTTCAGGGTTCTGAGAAGCAATTACAATCAATTAACAGGGGTTATCTTCTACTTTCTATAAAGTAAAATCGACATTTATGTACGAAAATGTGCATAATTCGTATGAAAATTAAAAATTACTTCGTCGGTTACCTGTAATTGAATATGTTTACAAAAATAAGTTGTTTGCATATTCTATTTTTAAATTATTTATTATTTTTTTAAACTAATTATTTTTAAATTATACACTTAAATTAAAGATAAATTTTAACGTCCCATTGTAAAACTAGCCCTGGTTTTATTAATTGCATTACCTATATTATTTATTCCGCGTGGACACAGACCAAACTTAAATATATTCAATTAATATAATGTATTTTGGTACTGCGTTCAACCGGTTTGACTGAAAATATGTCCCCTTCGTAACGCACTTATTACATCAGTTTCAAAACAACTTTTTTCCTCAGGTTTATATATATATATGCAATTATTTGTATATGTGCCAGTATATATGTATTATGACAGTAATTACAAGTTACGAATATCTGGAAGATTTGTATGCTCAAATTCACTGCAGCGCAAAAAACGAGAGAAAGTGTATCGGAAATTCCAGATTGTAATGTTCAAGTGTTTATATCATCTTAAGCGGTTTGATCTTCAGGGTTTAGTTTAGCAGTAATCAATTAGCCTGCGTAGTAAATTTTAATTAATCGCAAATAATTAACACCGCATTTCGTTTAATCAAGAATAAAAACGCTAGTCAGCTTAGATTAAAACATTAATTGGATTATACGAATAGATCTTGTTTCGAGGTCATAAAAGGTCGTTTTCTCATTATGTGTCCGAACAAATACAATTCTGCGTGTGAAATAGAACCATAACTCTAGACGAGTGATTTCCCGACTTGATGCCTATTCTCAGGTAAATATCATATAAAATAAAATCGAGTGGAGATATCACTTTCATTCTAAAGGTCCCGAGTTCGATTCGTGGTAGTGTGGAAGTGAAATATTTGCTCTGAAGGTGGTTGTATAGGGCAATATTTTACGGTCCCTTATATCCAATAAAAAATATTCACATACCCTGCGATTAGTCTTCCAACGCAGTCAATGACTGCCTCGCCGTTTCCCTGTAGGGATACACTGAGAAGATAAACGCCACTTCTCTATTATTGTATTAAAGTGTAGGAGAGGGATTTTTATAATATAGTTGACCGATTATTTTTTTAAATAAAATAACATGAGCATAATTAAAGATACATATACTTATTACATACTAACAAATGTTTCATTTTATAGTGTTTCAAAAAGTTTTTTTTTAAGTCACAAAATGTTGTATTAAAATATCTAAATGGGACAAAGTAAGTTAAATTTGGAGCAGCTACGATAAATAAATGAGTTTTTAAGATAATTTTTTTTGGGCAATGGATTATAAAAAAAATAACTTGGCGTGTTGACTTTACGGGACAATTGGGGTCTCCTTCATTTTCAAAATCCTTGAACTAAAAAAACAAAAGTAATCGATTTTATTCTAGTTCGTTTTCTGTATTTTTTAAATAATTAATTTTTTAAAACCAAAAATAAAAAAATTAAAAAAATTCAACTCAAAAAAATATCTTGTAAAAAACAAATATGTTGGATGTTAACATAAGTTGTGTCCTTTTTTCCAAATTTAAAAACGGACCCCAAAAGTATTTGAAAAACGTTTTACGTTACACATACTCGTATTATTTTATTTGAGAACTAGCCTTCAAAACGGAATGTCAAGTAGACGAAAACGAGATTTTTTTAAACTTCTTTCTGTTCGCGTTCAACCAAGGGAATAAAGGGGTCGAAGCTGTTCGCGATATTTGCGCAGTGTACGGTGAAGATGCTTTAAATTATTGTTGTACATTTTTTTGTGTTATAAAATAATGAAGGAAAATACGTTATTGACTAATTTGTTGCATTTTTTTTATGTGTTCTCTTATTCGCTTCATTTGGGAAAAAACGGAAAAAACTTATTTTAACCCCTAATACTTTAAAATTTCCTTTTCAAAATGGTTCTTTATCTCTTTTAGAAATGTAAATTAGTTGAATTTATTATACATTAAAAAAACTTATGCAATAAGAACTGACAGTATTTTACAAATTTGATTATAAATAAAATACATATTTATTTTCAAATAACAGCTGTTTTTTAGTAGGCAGATGGAACTTATTACATTTTTTAATTTTTTTATACAGTAAACATTCAGGGAGATTTTACAATACAGATATGCTTATAAAATACGCAATAAAAATTTCAAACACTAATAGGTTGCAGTAATGCCTTCTTCACAAAAGTTACAAGTAAATTCAATAAAGATATGTTTAAAAAGATACTACATGAGTAATTCAAAAGAGTACAATTTAATTGTTACGAAGTGAAAATAATAAATAACTGAATGAATAAATACCGAAATAAAAATACAAATAATATATATTGTTTGAAAGTAAATTGAATTGAATTGATTGAATTATCTATCTTTACCTCTGTTTTGTATAAACACATTGAACTCCTTAATGTCGCGAAAGCGATGAAACCGGTCACTGGATATTCCAAATTTGTGGATGAAAGTATCATTCGTCTTTTAATTATATTTAATTTTTCAATTATTCATATTTTACTCTTACAAACTATAAACTATAATAAAAATCATGTGACCTTACCCATGCCATTAATAATACACTTTTTTGAAATGTTTTTACATTTGAGAATAAACAAAGAAGACTAACTTAATAAACAGAGATAATAAACAAAATATTCAGACTGTCGACTAAAGTTGACTGTTGAAAAACTGGTATATATGTACATCTAAATTATTTATGTTACAAAACGCACAATGAATATAATAAATCACAATGAACTTCCGTCAAAAATTTTCACGTACAAACTTAAATGTTTTACAAATAATAAATAAA
Organism: Micrasema longulum; assembly: GCF_059751315.1. Taxonomy (NCBI): domain Eukaryota; kingdom Metazoa; phylum Arthropoda; class Insecta; order Trichoptera; family Brachycentridae; genus Micrasema; species Micrasema longulum. Next base: position 412,324 of record NW_028278823.1, read on the forward strand.
AGTACATTCACCATAATAATAATTAAGTACTAAAGGAGTGACTAACTTAAACGTTGTTTTTACTGATTTAACCTTAATCTGTTGTACTTGACATAGTTTTTGATTCAATCAGTAGACAAAATATTAAATGTATCAAAAGGATCGTTAAATTTGTTGGGGTTTGAGAATATTTGAAGAGAACTGCGCATAGTTTTTTTCAAAATATTTTGTGTAAGTACATCTAAGTCTGGTGTTTTCAAATGGTATCCTAAAGTTTCTTTCATTTACAATGTATGGACAATGTATAACATAATTCACAATATAATATAGTAAAACAACATCAGCTACTATAAGTCTAGCTGAAAACGAGGATATATGTAATTTTTTAAATAATAAATCATGTGATGTATCAGAAAAAAAAGAATTATTAAAAATTTATGTTTTACACATTACACGACCATGAATGGGGGATCAGGTAATGAGTTTGGAAGAAGACAGCAAGAAGATCTAGGAAAGTAAGGAAATAAAATTGGTCTAGACAGGTGCCGTGGCGCGGTTGGTTAGACGGCTAACTGTGAAACTAGCGTCGTGGGTTCGATTCCCTCTAGTTGAAAGAAAAAAATTCAAAAAAGATTTTTTTCTCAATTCATCTGGGTGTTGTGGTGTATTTTTCATAAACTCTTTACATATTCCCTCTTTCCCACCTCAGCATATGTCAGCACAAGCCTCTAAATAGAGGCTTAACGGGTTAACCTTTTTAATAAATAAACAAAAATAAAAAAAACGGATGTTAGGGTTTTGCGGATATAAATATTCTAATAATGTTTCAGGCGCTTCTTAAATGAAGCCAATACATTATCATTTGAGATCATGTAATATTATTTAAATAAATTTCTTCCAAACACCCTGTTCTTCAAATAATATTGGTTTGACACTTTTTATTGGGTACCTATTCTCCTTTCGATAATAATGCATTCAAACCTCTTCTGAGGCACTTTTTTCTTTAAAATAATCATGCATTCATATTTCTTCTAAGACACCTATTGTCCTTGAGATACATTTTCTCATTTAATTCATATTCCATTTAAATTTCTTCCGAGACTCTCCTATAATTATTAAAGTAGAAACATCCTATATACGCTGCTGCTTCGTACGCAATAGTTGCAATCATAATAAAAGTGAAATGAAAATCCCGACTAAGTCATTAAATAATCAAGTTGACGTTCTCCGGTGAATTTTATCGAAATGAGCTGGCAGAAGAAAAAAACTCTTTAATGGCGATCAAACTGCGGCATTTGGAAAGGAAAAAAGAGCAGACAAAACAAAATGAACGCACGATACAATCGCAAGTTCATTCACGTCTGGGTTATGTTTATTTGGTAATCATTTCAGTCGTAATTACTACAAGGTGGTACAGTGCGTTCGAATATTTAATAACCCTGTGGCACTGTGTTAATTCCTGTTGGAGAACCAAGTAAACATACAGATTTCCTTTAAGTTAATCGAGGTAGTTAAAAAAATGAAAGACATGTTTTTCCGAAACATTTAAAACAGTTTCATAAAAATTGGTTTTTCGTTACATGTAAAAGTAGTTTCGTTTATTTTTATAAATTTTTTTAGTAGTTGATTTCTTCAGTAATCAGATTCTTTGCCAACGCTAACTAAAACGCCCATCTTTAATTTACAATTTATTTTGAAAACGTTCTGTCATAATTTGAATATAATGTATCTACTTTTTAATCATCGTTGTATCAGACGAAAACCTACTTTAAAATGATATTACGATTGACATAGTATACGAGAATTAATACTACAGAGATTGAGACCACTCTAAGAAGGGAAAATGGAAGTCTAAACATTTACTCAAAATAACTAGGTAACTCAATAACCAAATCCGTCCTTGTCTACAAACATTTGAACATATTTAAAATATTGTGTAACATATCGATCGTTCAATTCATGAGTAAGGCATCTCCAAATTTCAAATTTCGAACTAATTTTAAAACAACGATTTGTTTGGTCACCTTAAATCAAATTTTGTTGATTTGTGAATTATATTTTTGGTTTGTGTTGATATTGTTTAGTGATCAGGTACATTGCTTAAAATTGGCTTTTTCATTAGTAAGATTTTTGGAATATTTTCTAAATGATTTGATTCCGTCGATGCTCGAGTGACATGTCTCTACCTGGGCCCCGATTACAATGGGAAGTTGACATTTATCTTTAATATTATCTACAAAGTAAAATTAAGTTTTTTGTATGAAAAGCAGAATATGCAAACTATTTTTTCTTCTAAACGTGTTCAATTATAGGTTACCGACGAAAATATTTCAAAACTTTATGCAAATATATACTCATTTTTGTACACAAAAATTGGTTGTTCTTTATAGACAGTCGAAGATAACTCTGTTAACTTCCCATTGTAAACGGGGCCCTGATAGTACACAAGGCACTGCATTGGTAAGTAAAACCAGCGTACAAATCCGAAGGCGGATCGAACTCATTTGCTGTCTACCAAAAATTGTTTTTTTTTCGACAAACAAGCGTTTTATTTCTCAACATAGTCTCTATTTAGCTCGATACATTTAGTCAAGCGTTTTTCAATTTTTTTTAATCCTTCCAAAAAAAAGGTTTTCTCAAAGATCTCAAAATAGGGGTTTGTTTCAGTGATGACTTCTTCATTTCACTCAAATCTCATATCGCTCAGCCATTTCATTAGATTTGGGAACAGAAAATAGTCGCAGGGGAGAAAAATAGCCATCTGGAGAATTTGCTAGATGAGGTAGCAGTTCATAGTCTTATTGATGAATTTTTGCCACCTGTGCATTGTCTTGATGGATCCGCACTTTTTTTTCCCCAAATGCAGTCGTTTCTGCTTCAAATCAATATCAAATCTGTACAAAAGCTCTGAATAATATTTGTCTGTGATCGTTGTACCCTTTTCAAAATATTATTTTTGAATGACACCGCGTGCATCCTAAAAAACTGTAGCCATGACTGTGTTGGCCGAAGACAGACACGAACTATTTTGGAGTATTCCATAGCCTCTGGACTGGCGCCTGAAACGTAATTTTCATTTTCATCATGAAACGATCATTTTACCTTCATATAACAAAGATTATCAAGATACGTTGCGATTTGTATACCAATGCAGAGCCATATGCACCATTAGGTGCCAAAACGATTATGATAAAATAATCACTTCTGGAAATTTCGTTAACATCCTGTGATGTGTTTGATATTATTTCACAATATAGTGTTTGCGTGGTGTCATTATTTCTTGTTAAAACGAAATTTTCGTAAAAACTGTATTTTAGTTTCAGATAATGTAACATAGAATGACAACGTAAATTGTGTAATAGGCGTTCATGTGTAAATGTTGTCAGTACTTTATTTTACTGCAACCTAAAATTAAGTGGAATTTAATAGTGATTTGGTTGGCTGGTCCACATTCGGTGAATGCCTCCCGATAGCCTTTACCGCTCTTGCACACTTCACAAGACATCTGTTTCTTACCGTGCCACCCCTGCTTACAGTTCTAAGGATGTCTGAACTACAGGACGTGAACTAAGATGGAAGTACAGAAGTTTGCAGTTAACTGAGACGTTTAGAAGCATAGAAAGATTATGAAAATAAGTTTTTAATTGCCTACGGACACTCTTGGCACATTCTTATTTCGTCGCCATTTGATGATTGTCACGTGTCGGCGAAAAATAAAAATCCTAAGTAATCCAGCATATCTCGTGGTCGATATTTGTCTATGATATTTTTCGATCGTCAAAATCCGAACGTGCCTGGTAGAAACCCTCAACATTTTATTATTCAACAAACATCAATCTGAAACGAATTATAAGTATGTCCGTAGAGGAGAACTTACGGTATACATTTTTTAATATGTTTTTTTATTTATTGTTTATAGATGAACCTGTTATGGTTTATAATATAACAAAAACATTGTAAATTGGTTAATGTGATATCAAGAAGGTTCAATATGGGTGGCACTTTATTTTTAGACGTCTCTAGTTCTGAGCGTCTCTCAGAAAAACAGACGTTCATCGTGTCTGCAGTACCGGAGCCTTGCTGATTTAAATTTTAATCTCCCAAGAAAAAACATCTATTGTGCAACGCCTTTCATTACAATCCACGGATACAGTAATATTAAAAAAATAATATAAAAGAAAATAATTTACAGTAATAATAAGAAAGAAAATATAAATACAAAAGTATACCATTTGATACTTGGAAAAGTTATACATATGTTTTTCTTTTCAAACCTGGAAAAAGAGTTTTCTTTTTTAAAATAATTAGTTAATGTATCGGGTTGTGATCCTGTGGCTAGTGTCTCGGACTCACGGACCAAAGGTCCGTGGTTCGAATCCCACTCTACCCCAACTCGATTCCCATTTTCTAATAGTGAGTTATTTACAACTCGTTGAAAATGGCCCTCAAAATTAAATATTTGGGTAAATCATAAGAACGCAAATATTTTTATTTATTAAAAACAAAAAAATGAAATGTGGCATTATTCGCTCATCCGTCATTGTTCTACGATCCCAATGAAATCTTATAGTACGTGTCGATTTTTAATGAAAACTTTATGACGACATTCACGAGAAAACAATAAATTAAAGGTAAAATAAAAAATACAAAAATGTCTTTTTTTTCTCGCTATGATGTCTGTCAAGTGTCCATCACTTCGATTAAAAGTCTTTAACCATCGCTAAATCCATGTTTTTTTTTCGCGTCGGTAATTACCGACAAGTGCGGCTATTGTGATTAAGTTGCTAGCATGTTTAGAAAATCGTATTGTTACTTCTGAAGTTAAGTAGGTCAATATAAAGCCAGTAAATACAAACAAATTATTCAGTGGTAAAAAAAAAGTGCAAAATTATTTTTTTTAGTTTCAATTTATTTATTTTTGTACGTTTTCGTACATTGCAAAAATATTTCAAGGAATACGAAAACGAAAAAAGTTATAATAAAATTAAAATATACAAAGATGGAAAAATAAAAATACCCAGCAATTATAAAAAAAAGGATGCTATCCTCCCTGAACTTTTTTTTACTAATATGAAAGATGTCGATATCCGAAGAGATACGGTTGTGTAAAGACATTGCTCTTCCTACTGGCATTACCATCGGCAGGTTGGCAAATTACGACGTGTTGTGTCTACTGAAAGCATGCTTTTACAACAAACAGCGTACTTTTTTCCGTGCTTTAAAATAAAATTACATAAAATTTGGTATCCGCGATTAAAGTTTTCAGTACCTAACGTCATTCGTTTATTTTTAATATAGTTAAATCTTAAAATAACGTAGATAGAGAATATCTATCTATTATAAAAGATGCGGATAGTGATAAAGGAGTCGATTATATGCATCTAGGCTGGAGATCCGGCATTGTAATATTTTTGTTGACTTTTAATAAAGTGAAAAGCTCAAACGTTTATTGGCGTGAGAGTGATTAAACCGATTTATTTCATATATACCTACTAAGGAACGCCTGAAAACCCTTTTTGTAATGTCCATACTCCCACTTAGCAGTCCTTTCAATCTATAATATTTTGAGAATGTCAAAATATTTGTAAAAAATACATTTTCACCCAAAAAATAATAGTGAAAAATTAAAATTAAAAAATGACGCATACCCAAAATTTATTGTTAAATAAATAGCGTCAGCGAAAAATTTAAATGCTGTTAAGGACAAAGTGAAAATTTAATAATATGTTTAGACTGTCCAAATGTTTGTAAACCAGGACTGAATTACACCCTAATAATTCAGTCAGATAAAAATTAACATGCACATTCAAACATTTGCCGAATAGTGATTTTTACAGCCAATGCCAGTTTATATGACCTATAAATGCCCAGACCTCCATATTACGTTCTCCATCTCTGTTGTAATATGTTAAAATCCAAATCGTTTTAAAAATGGACAAGAAAGGCTATAAAGATCTTACACGATTGTTTTTGACTCGACGGCTACTCTCGATTCAATTACGATTCCTGGCAACGACATGAATCGACTGCGCGAAGCGTAACACTCGTTATCTTACCTTCACGTGGATGATCGACAAACGCCACGTTCAGCGTACCATTGCAGTGACCTGTGCACCGCCATGTGCGATTAAGCTACGATGGCGATGGTGCATTTTATAGTGTGCACACCCCGATGCTAGAATTGAATAATTTGTAACGAATCTTTAAATGGCTTCCGATATTGTAAAACATTTGAAAAATCACGACAGCGGGCTGCTATTTCCTTCCGCGTCTTTTTTACCAAATGTTACAGAAAATATAACGGAATATTTGACAAATTCCTTACAAAAAGGTCTTACTCAAGTGCAATTTCTATAGACAATATTACTGCCGATTGCATTAACTTAGTTACTTTACAATACAAAGTCTGCTTTGCAGTTTTTATTGCTTCGTCTAATAAGCACAATAAGTTTATTTGATATTTCAAAAAACCTACCGGGAGATTTCCACACTGTTTAAGTATGAAAATATTTCTTACTTCTTTTCTCTGAGCACAAAGAGTAATTATATTTGTAATCCATACTCCTATTTGTTACTTGTAAGTACAGCCGTGCGATATAAAAACGCACCGCTTTAATAACGCCTAGAAAATCAATAAAAATACCAAAGATATATAACTGATTTGGTGATTCATAAATTCGTTGAATAGAAAAAAAAAGGGGCGGCGGATATTGTCGTGCGTTTTTGTATTTTTTGCTTTCACAGGTGTTTTAATCTGATTTATCTGATCTTGGTCGTTGTGTTTAGGTACATATTTACAATTTTGTTTATGCGAGTTTTGTTGTTTTATCATGACACAATTTTTGTCGTATTTTTTGTTAGGTTATAATTTAAATCAGTTACTAATAACCACGTTTTTAAATTTGAGTTTTGTTTACTCATCTGTATGGATGTCAAATTACCAAAACGCCAGGTAAAATATCCTTAATTTAGTCATTTATATAAACTATAAACATGCAACAGTCAGCTGTCGCCTACTGTTACTCAATACTAAATTTGGCCCTTAGCGCGTCAATAAGTAGGCTCTGCGGGCCTTCGTGAATATGTCTTCTTTTTTAATTTTTTCATTTATTTATTTTTTGTACATGATTTAAATTTAACATAGGCGGACTTATTGCCAAATCGCAATTTCTGCCAACCAATCAAGAAAACAAATGTATCTAAATCTATATTTTATATTTGAAGCACGTGAGTATTCATTATAAAAAATAAATGAAACAACTTCGTTTTTAAAAACTTTTTTTTTAAACGTTTCACAATATTGATAGAATAAAATATGATGGAATTAATTAGATAAGTATACCTTGATAAAGAAGCTTGTATTCTTTTAAACCGGTCGAAAAAAAAATATGTGGTTAAAAACGAAGTTATTTATTTTTTTACTTTTGTCATTTAAGTTTCAAAGCGTTTTCAAAACAGAAAATATAATTTTTATAAAAAACTGAAGTTTAACAAAAATTTGAATAATAGTATTTGTAGTTAAATAATCATAAATAAATACTATTTCGTACTCAATTGAATAAAAAATATCGAGAGACATCTTTAATATTGAATGGGTGATAATTCTACTGTTGAGCCGCATGGACACTATATGGAGAAGCAAGAGGAAATGTGAATGGAAATTAAAAGGGTGCTTTCAGAATAAGAACGAAGAACCATGAACTGATAAGCATTGAATTTTTTTAAGGAGGAATATTATTATTATTACTATTATTTATTTATTTACATACATAAGTTTATTGTCGATTATCTGAGACATAAGTCCCAACTCCCTGGGACTAAAAGTCCTGTGTTGCGATGGGACTAGCAATTAGTTGACACATACACATGAGTATATTACCACAAATACAGGATCAGAAACATAAGAAATATATTTTTTTAAATACATATATATATAAATAATTACATACAAACATTCGGAAAATCATCAAGGAGTTTCCTACTCAAATCCCTCCCACTAAGGAAAATCCAGTCCTTAACTACTTTCTTGAAAATAGTTTTTGTCCTTGAGAGTTAAATAAGCTCTTACCAAAATATTGAACACTCTCGGTGCGATAAATGAGAGATGTCTCTGAGCAAAAATCGTACGGGTTTTGGGTATGAGATTTATAGATGTGTAAGTACAGTGAACAGAGGTGAGAGGGAGTGATAGTCTCTCCGCTGTTAATTTTGAGCCATCTCTAGATATATGGTAGAAATCCTCTAGGCCTTATTAAATCAGCCCAACTCGTGAATCTGTCTTCATGGTCTAATCAAATCGACCCTACGGACCTAACTTAATCGGTTCTTAGGACATTAGTATGATAGAATCTCGGATACGCTTTATTAGTTATCCATTAAAAAAAATTAATCAACATATATGAATTTTGAGACTACATAAGTAATATTGTATTTGTATTATTTTCGGTACGTAAAAAATAATAAAATGTATTTGTATTTATAGTATTATTAATATTTTTTCAGTCAGTTAAATTTTGTGAGCAAATAAAAATATTCCCGAATTAAGTATTATAAAATTAAAATTAAAGAAAAATGCTCTCGTAACTCATAAAAAAAAATAGATGCAAATATTGTCATAAGGAAGCAAATATAAAGAGAATTATTATTTAACCCACGATGCATTGCACGCACAACATAGGGTAATAAGTAAAAAGGGTTAACACATCTTTCAAACTATTTCGTTGAAGTGTCAACCTTTTTCGATTTTTACATTTATTTGTACATTTATTACTGAGTTGGCAACTAGCCAAATTTTAACAGACGAAAGTGATACTGATTTATCGGTGATCCCACAATAACAAAGCTCAAATTTTAGTAATGCAAGTATAAGTGACAGACGCAGTCAATCAACTCCTAGAATAATAATTATACAGATACATGAGAGTAATATTACCTAGGAACATAGGACTTTTTACTTGTTATTTTAATTATTTTATTTTACCCGAATACACTATGTTAACATTATTCGAACAAATTTGGCATTTACGATCTAAAGTTTTTCTTCGTTTTGATTAATTGTAAACTAGTACACTTTGTACTTTTTTTATTTCGAATATTCGTTCTTCAACAATAACATTTCAAGACTTTGATTTTGTTTTTCACAAAGGAAAATAAATAGTAAAACTTCATAATAATATCTGTACCCTAAAGGATAATCCACGGGAGTCACGTTGAACTAAATGTTCAGGGAACAAGATTTTGTGAGATCGTGATTTCCAAAACACGATAATTTTTTAACCAAGTGCGATAATTTCAATATATGAAGAACTTTGAAAGTAAAATAGTTATCGTTCAGGTAATAAAAGTACAATATATTAAATTAGCTTATCTGGGATTAGCGATATTTTTTGCAATAAAACAAGATGGACCTCACACTTTTTCATTGCAATTTAAAAAAACATTTTACGACGAAGTGGACTTTGGTGTTTTATTCACTTATAAAATAGCTTTTTGCGAAATTTTCTGCATTTTAAACTACGAAACGGCAAAAAGTGGACTCCCATGTTTTATCCTCTAAGATACAGTAGATCTTATTATCTTTCAAGCATGTTAATGAAAAAAAAATATTCTCGAATTAATCATAATTTAATTTTCCGTACCAGTTGTAGTGCTGAAGGCACTTCATTAGTACTCGTATTTTAGCGTATCTCCATCATTTTATGTATAAAGGCAATCTGCTATTAGATATCAAAGTTGTTTATACAATATCTCTCTTTAAATCACGACTAAAGAATCATTCCCTTTCTCTTCCTTAATCTCTCCTCGTTTCCTTTTTCTTTTTTTCCTTTTCCCATTGAAGACTGGTATCGATATTAATTACTTGTTCTTTTTTTTCTTGCATACGTTTTGAAACTTAAATTAAATAAACAACACCTTTTATTTTGTTGGTCAATTGGTTTGAAGAAATTGCAATTTGGCAATTCGCCCGTCAATCTACAAATAGGCATCTCCAAAAAGTTCAATCAAACAAACAAGCAGAAATATTTCAGTGTTTTTTTTTTTAATGACATTAAAAAATTTATGTTGACCTTACTGGGAATCATACCCGGTACCTGAAGCATGGTAATCGATAACGGTAATCATTACACTTAAAGGAGACCAATCTTAACTCGGTTTTCTTTATCAGGATTTTTTCCTGAGAGTATCAATCGTGTGTAGAGTTCTGGTTTTATTTAAAAATTAAGAAAAAAAATGTATTTTACAGTCCGCCCAGACACAGAAGTAATAAAAAGGTACCTCGTGTTTACAGATATACTTATATTTTTTTTGTATCCTGGCAAATGTATAAACAGTTTTGTGTATGAAACTTAAGACTTATTCTCTTGCCTTCGTGTGAATTAAATTACTACTTACAAATCAATCAGTGCTCTATGCACGGTTAGATTCTAGCAGGGGATGATAAACCCGGTAAATACATTGATCCACATCGCCTACTAAAAAAAAAACCCAAAAAGAATAAACTCTTATATGATATAGTTATCCGATCTCTTTCTTAAACACTCATCCCTTTCTCTCGTTTTATTTCCTTTTTCCTATCGAGAAGTCGTATCAAATAAATTTATTTGTAAATAAAATAAATAAAACAACTTTGTTTTTAACCACTAATTTTTATTATTCACCGACCGGTTTCAAAGCAAACAAGCTTCTTTGTCAAGGTTTACGTAACTAATATGAATTTATTTGTATATGAATTTATTTGTATACAGAGATTGCGGGTTATATTTTAAAATATATTTTATTTTTATCTTTTTCTTGTCAAAGACCACTATCGAGTAATTTAGTCACACAAACACATTGCTGAATATCGTTTGACTAACTTGCAAAACTCCAATCTCCAAAAATAAAAAAAATACAGGAGGGCGAACAAACAGTATATTTTTTTGAAATCACACGGTTTTTTCACCCTCCTATGAAAATTTAATATTTGGAGATTGGAGTTTTGCAAGTTAGTCGGACGATATATTATAGTAATTCTTTTGATATATTGAGTTTTTCTACTGACATTTCTTGGTGGAACTGCATTTTAATTATAATAATAAAACTATAAAGTATTTTTATTATTATAAGTAATTCTTTTACTTTTAAACTATTTAAATCATGAAGTAATTAATTTTCTTTAAATATTAGCATGTTTGTATTAAATTTAGACTAGGAAATAACCCGCTAACGTACAAACATAATTGTATGATATATATATTTTTTTTAAAACACGAAGTTATGGTTTATAGCAAAATAATGCATTGAATAAAATTATCATGTATAATTTGCAGAAATTATGATAGAAGATTAAATAATATAAATCTTTCGTTAATTGGATGAGAGTTGTAATATATTTTCACTACCTATTTAATTAAATGATTTGCAATTGAGAGTGATATTCATTATTTTTTAATTAAATGTTAGATGGTTCGTCGCGAAATTAAAAGCAACAGGTGTAAGATTCACAATCATGTTATTTATCTACGTTATGTATTATGATATGATTTTTTGAGTTGTATCATTTCAATTTTAAGAAGACAAAAAAACTCGCATGTTCCTCATTGGAAAATGCATTTTTTTCTACAGAAGAAATAGGCAGAAATAATGGAAACTGATAATTTGTTGCAAATTGTTTTATAATCTCAAGTAACATTCCTACTTAAAAATCGCTTTATTTTTAAGTAGGATTTAAAATTCTTTTTTATACACTGAAAATGATTCTAACTCAGAAAAAAAATATCACAGGAAACGGAAAATGGAAAACAAAAAATGACAAAAAGTTTCCAAAGACAGTATTTAAAAATATATACATTCAATGTGTTTTACAAACAAATACAAAATTTACACAATACATGAGATAAAACGTACAAAATAAAAATCAAAAGGAAATATCACCCCAAACTCTTGTGCTAAAAATTTAACACATTAAAATCATATATGTATACATATATATTACAAAATAATGTGTTTTTTTTAACATTTTTAAAAACATTTTTATAACATTGTTTTGTGTTGCTAGCCAAAAGAATATGTTAACATTGACATAAAATATTGTAATAAAAAAAATAACGTTTAAATTTGTTTAATAATATATGTAAGTAATATGCTAAACTGGAACAATTAAGTAGGGTGGTTGGTATATATTTTTAATTTCGTGTATACATAAATATGTTCAATAACAATAGCGCCATTTTTTATAAATAATGTGAATAAATTTTGTTGACACCATGGTTTTGTTTATTTATTAATTCACTATTTTTAAAAACGCGCAAGGTTATATGTATAAGAAATACTATAAGGTCTAGTTACGTTATGTCTCGTCTGGTAAGTATAGTAAACATGTGCTTTTTAAGGCTGATTTTAAATTTGTCTCCAGTGTAATTTTTTAAGCGCAAAGGTAAGTCATTACAGGTCCATTGCATTGTATTTTTGACAGTCCTGCATTTGTCTTTGCTATTTTAATATGGTAGTGTCGTTGCTGTCTCATATTACATTTGTGTGTCAGTATGTTATATCAAAATGGGGCGTTTTTTTGTACAGTTCAGTCGTAGGGGTCAGGTAGGATAATGTGTGTGTTAGTTTAATTATTTTAAACTTACAAAATTAGAAATCAAACACTGATTTGAGTCTACTGAAGACTTTATTTTATTTTTACAAATATAAACATATAAAAATAAAAACTTCGTGACAATTTTTTCGCCTTGTTAGGGTATTTTCAAACGAATGTAAAGATTATATGGATTGAATGTCCTTATATAGTTATATAATTCAAGGTACTTAAGTAGAAAATAATCTTATGAAGTATAGCCTGTACATTAATCATAATTGAGGGAAAAACTAATGGTTAAGGGCGAGGCTAAGTGTTTAATAGGTAATAGGAAATTTAGGTATTTGTATTTGAATTTCGGGAAAAATATAACAAAGTAAGTATTTATTGACATACAAGTATGTATTGTGAGATAATTTATGAAGCTTTATAGTTTTGCAAATTAAGATAATTGCTGTCGAAAAAATATCAATAATATTATAACAGGTTGCTGTTCATTTTAATTTAAAAACATAATTGAAATATTTATTATTTTTATTTTCTACTTAAGTACCTTGAATTATATAACTATATAAAGACATTCAATCCATAAAATATTCACATTCGTTTGAAAATGCCCTAACAAGGCGAAACAATTGTCACGAAGTTTTTTTTTTATATGTTTATATTTGTAAAAATAAAATAAAGTGTTCAGTAGACTCAAATCAGTGTTTGATTCCTAATATTATAAGTTTAAATATGGAGTTCTACAAAATAAACACCAAATCAATCAATTAATTATTTTATTTTGTTTTCTTTGTATCCTTGTTATTATTATTATTATTATTATGAATAACCTATAAAGCGCCATTTCAAATCGCTATTTATAAAGTGATTCTTTATTTAAATAAATTTAATTGAAAATTTGTCATTTACATAAAACAATTTGTTTTGCTATCACGTGCTACGGATTTATTCATATAATTTAGAGAACAAGTGGGTTTTAAGTTTTTTTCCGAAACATCACTTCACTCTCACAGACTAGCACCTCTGCTGGGAGAGCATTCCATGCCATGAGGCTTATTATCTCGGTCTTGTTATTAATACTTTTGAATAAAATAAAAAACGAATATATAATTTAGATTAATTAAAACCGAGAGTTTAATCTATAAAATGAATTTAGAAAATAATTGTATACTATTTTGAAGACAAGTAGGTTGTTTTGTTATTAATATTATATTTTGCTAAATAGAGCACGTTAAGCATTCGGAAGAATATGTAACAAATCATATTAAATATTGAATAACAGTAAATTGCTGCTAACGCAATCGTTTATGTAGCTCGGAAGTAAGCTATTATTATGATGGACCACTGCGGAATACATTGCCAAATAAAATAATTACTTGCTACATAACCTAAAAATGTAAAAGTATTTTAACAAATTACAACAGGGATTGAGAATACCTTAAATAAGGTAATATGGAAGTCTAGGCATTTCCAGGGCTTATGACCAGTCAATGGCTGGTTTCAGTGGCTACTTAACACACCGTGTAATATTCACCATTTTGCCTTTATTTGAACATCCATATTTCTTCAATTTGTTGATTTTAGTAAAGTTAAAAAGCTGAAACCTTTATTGTTGTGAAGAGATTTATTTGACTGAATTATTTCACATACTAGGCAACGCCTGAAAACAATTTTCCAATTTTTATGGATATTCAAAATAGGCAAAATGGTGAATGTTATACAGTGCGTTAAGTGGCCACTTAAACCAGCCATTAACAGGTCATAAGCCCGATCTACAGACATTTGGACAAACTCAAATATTGTAATAAAAGTATTTTGTTTCAACATCATCATCATCGTTCCCTTTCCGTACCTAATGGTGCATAGGGCACTGCATTGGTATACCAATCGCGGCGTATCTTGATCATTTTTTTACATGAAGGTTGGGTGATTAGTCTTACGCTTCAGGTACTAGTCCAGGGACTATAAAATATTCTGGTGTGAAAAAACCATTTAAAATAAATATTTGTTTACTTGCAAAAATTATGTACCCGTCACGTGATAACACGACTACTGCAACGGTAAACTAAACACGTATCGTGATCATCTCTCTCGTGAAGGCGGGATCTGTCTTACGCTTTATGTTGCGTGCTAGTCTAGGAACGTAAGACGAGGACGACCAAGGAAGACGTGGCATGATCAGATAAACTTGTTCACTTGCATACTTTAGTAGATCGCCGTCTACTATTAGACGTGGGGGTTGTTTATGACATACTTAGTGGACGCCTTGATAGTCCGGCTCTTATGTCGGAGTTATCATTAAATTTCCCTGGCAACTATGCCCAGAACTCTCCACTTATACGTTTTGCTCGTGAATATAATTTGAACTTTCCCTTTATTGATCCATTTGATTGTAAAAAAATAACATTTAAAATGCGCGTCTTAAAATATACTTTTTTGTCTTAAACTTAGTTTCAATAATAAAGGCTTATTTTATCTTATTTTATTTTATCTCTTATTCTTAATATTTTATATATATTTATATTTTCGAAACTTGTGCAATAATATTTACACACAAGAATTAATTCCTGACGACGAGGTAAGTAACCTTGAAACCGGTCGAAGTAAAACTCTAAATTAAAGTGGTTTATTCAAATTTATAAACATATTAGTGTAAAAGCTTTAGTTGGAAAAAAAATGTTTGTAACTGTATGTTTGAATCATCACTTTTCTCACTAAATTATAATCATATTGTCTCTTCGCCATTAACACAGTTTGGGATGAAGATGGATTGGCATAGATTAGCTCGAAGTCTTGTACATTTGTTGATCGTGTTTATGAATATACTCGTATTGTATAATTTTATTGTTTGTTTTTGCTATATACTTTTATATTATTTATGTTTCTTATACATATTCATAAAATTATTGTTATTGGCTTAATCCGTATATATAATAAATAAATAAGTAAAATTAAAATTTATATTAGTACTTTGATTTATATATTTTATTTTATAAATTTATAGTATAAAATAAGTATACATATTTAAAAATAAGGAATCTTAATAAAACTTATTAATATAAAATGAAAATCGAGTGTTCTCTGTTTATGATAGTATCCATCTAACATGGCTTAGCCTGTTCTAAGACGGAGATTTTTTATTATTTAGAGCATAAGTAGACCTATACTAATAAAACAATAACACAAAAAAACTAAAACTGCTTAGTTATAAATGCCAGAAATATATTTTTTTTATTAAGCAAATATAAAGTTTATATATGTGCCAAGAATTATTGTTACTTAAACATAAATAATATAGTATAATATATAATGAAAAACAAATATGCACAAACTTGAAATATCAATGAATGTCTTTTTTTAAGGAAGGGAACATTTAAGTCGAGACAGGTTTAATGGGTTTATTTATATAGTTTTTTGGCTTTCTAGGTGATTTCTTTACCCACTGAGTGTTATTTGCTATTCTGCCTATGTTTAATTATATTTTAATAATTTTCAATAAAGCCGTTTTTATTATCGCTATTGAATAAAAGCATCAAATAATATTTTAAAGCGTTTTGATAAAATTTGTAATAAAAAAATTTTAAATGCAAATCTATAACTGAATATATTTGTAACATTGACATGAAATTCTTTTTATGTTCTACATCTTTAATGATTTTGGCTTATTATTGCTTTAATTAATGAATTACAGGTAAATTGGTTTAACCATGAATCAAAGCTAAAGGATTTTTATTAAATTATGTATTTTTCTTATGTTTGATTAGCTTTGATTTTTTTATGTAAGACAGAGCAAACAATAGAGAAAATTTTGATATTTTACCCTTAACGTCAATTCAGTTACTGACTAGTTAAAAATACAAAATAATACTTTGCGATTAATTTAAAAAATGTTTTTTTAGGGATTTTATAGAGCTATACATGCTTAAATTAAATTCAAATAACATAATAATTTCTATTTGATAGTTGT
Source organism: Micrasema longulum (assembly GCF_059751315.1). NCBI lineage: Eukaryota > Metazoa > Arthropoda > Insecta > Trichoptera > Brachycentridae > Micrasema > Micrasema longulum. The sequence goes on from NW_028278823.1 coordinate 428,841, forward strand.
AAAATATATATTTCATTTTGTTTCAGAATATATTTACGGCAGTTGTGGTAATAAATTAATTACATGTTTGATTTCCTGGAAAAATTTAGTAACGAAAATCTGTCAGAGAAGATTAGGTAGATGATATTTTTTTATTAATTTTATTTGTTGGTTGGTAAAAATTGCTACACAAAATGAATTTGCCAATGTATGAAACGTTGAATAAAAAATAGTTTCACGTTATACCTACTTGTTTCCAGTAATTAGAACACAAAATGTATGTTTATTATAAATAAGTACATATTTAACTTTACGAGTAGCACTTACATACTTATGAGTAATCAATAAAAATAGCGGATAATAATAAATATTGTGGTGGTTTAAAACCACAAACGAAACCAAAGACTATAATAATAACAATAAATCAACTATGTAGGCCGTTTTTTTGTTACTATGTAAACAGAGGTAGTATCTTAATTTAAAATTATTTTCAAAACATGCTCTCTTCCGATTGCAAATAACAATGTTGGAATATAATATACACATTTTTATAAATAGCCTTTCTGATTTTTATTGAAAGTAAATTATTACTTATTCCATTGAAATAATTCTGATAATAGTCAAAAAATGTTTCTGTAATGTTAAAAAAATATTTTGAAAATACTTACTCATTTATCACAGTTCGTAATTGATAACGAGAAAGGGAGTAAATAGGTGGGTAAATGAATTCACTTCACATCAAGGAGCATAAAAATGAACCATTTTTGTTTCCGAGTTTGGGAACATTATCGTGTTATTTTCACAAATGCGACAAAATGAATAGATTTGAGGACCAAAATGTGCATCGGTAAAATGCAACGTACTGCTGCTCCTCGCTCGTGTGTCACTGAACGGCGCTCGGGCGGCGAGCATCGGTCCGATGTTTTTGTCAGTCGGTTCCAAATAAAATAAAAGTCAAACAATGCGATCGCCTTTCATCCGATGGTAAAAGTAAACGAGATGAAACTGTAATAGTGAATGCCGAAGAAATTTTGTGCGGAAAGTTATGCAATTTATTGTCACTACTGCGGAACGCCGCACCAGTGAGTCGAGCGCGTGTAGGAACGGGCCCCTACTTCAGGGCCTGGGAACTTTCAATTCGTCATATAAAAGCTGGCGGCGGCCGAGAACAGCATTATAGCCTGACTGCTGCAGTCGGATACACTTCCAGTTACTTCCTTCGCCGATATCTCCTCTCGTAGCATGGCTGCCCACTTGTCGGTGAGTTCCCAATGAGTGCTCTCGTTCTGTCACCCACAAGCGCCACCTGTCATCATCACCTGTCACGTGTCACCCGTCACCATCCTTGAGCGGCTCTTATTTTCAACCCAGTTTACGATACTCTATAGATGTGTGTTATTTATGATCTAAAAATGTCCTTTACATTTTTGCGTTTTTGTGTCGTTTTCTGTATTGCGATCTCATTTTAACAATAACAACCGATGTTTACAAAAATATATTATATTATTATAGAACATGTGAATTATGATGACCTTTCTCGATAGATAGATTCCAGAGTGAGGAGGGACGCTGGAGTTACTGAGGGTCGGATAACAACAGTAGATACAACATGAGCGCGGTTAGTTTCAGATGGCGCTGTTGGCGTGCGCGGTGGCGGCCGCGGCGGCGGGCGGCGGCGGCGGCGGCGGCGGTCACCACAAGGTCATCATCCACGTGCCGTACAAGGTGAAGCACCACCACCACACGCACACCGTGTACAAGCACATACACCACAAGGGCGGCCACGGGGGCGGCGGCGGCGGCGGCGGCGGCGGCGGCGGAGACGACTACTTCGAGGTGCTGGGCTACACGTACGGCGCGCCGCACGAGGGGCTGGGCGGCGGCGGCGGCGGCGGCGGCGGCTACGGGGGCTTCGGGGGCGGCTCCGGCCACGGCGGCTGGGGCGCCAGCGACGCCGGCCACGGCGGCTGGGGCGGCAGCGACGCCGGCCTCGGAGGCCCGGAGGACCACTCCTTCGCGGGCGGCCAGTCCAGCTACTCGAGCTTCAGCAGCAGCTCCCACGGCGACTCGTACGGCGGCGGCGGGGACTCGCACCTGTCCTTCGGCTCCGACGATGCCGGCCACGACGACTCCGCCGGATATCACTAACCGCCGAGAGGGCTCGGACGAATGTCCCAGTGCCCGCCTTCCGATACCTTCCACTTTTCTTTAACCGATTCCATTTCAGGACAATTTAACATGCGGATTCTCGAGTGCGTCCATTATTACAGCCATGTCGCACATGAGTACGACAGTTGCATCGCGTGTCTTACCTTACATAATCTAGTGCTGCGTGTTTTGTTACGTTTGGGTTGCTGAGTGCGGTTTACGCTTTATGGGGTAGAGTGATCTGAGGGATTCGAATCGAGTCAAATTTTAATTTACTCAAAACTGCGGAACTTCGGAGGTTCCTTGACTTTAAAGCTATCATCTCTTCGATGAGAGTAGTTACAGTGTAATCCATTCAGTTATTCATTCCTCAATGACGTCATAAATTGTAAAGAACCAGCGCGTGCATTTAGTTCAATTTACTAATCTGTTATATATTATAAATAATGTACATACCATACTTTGCATTTTGATGAATTATTAAGTTTTATGTTCTCGTATCGTTTTGTCTTGTGGTTTTTTTTGTAAATATGTTTGTGGATGAAATGCATTCGCAGTATTATGTTGAATTTGTAGATATGCTTTTGTTTATGGTTTTTATACAACTGTTATTTGTTGCTCGTTATATTGTTATATATTGTATTGTTTATCGAGAAAAATAAAAGAATATACAATTTAAACAAAAAAAGTTATTTACCTTTCCCCAAACTAAACACTCCTAAAACATTTCACTTTAGATTACTTTTATCTTTTATTTTAATCAAACTACGTTACATTCACTTTCATGTTCAGAAGTTTTTTTTATTATTTACGCCTACTTGAATTGGAAAGGAATAAGTAATAAGGAATCTTAATACAAATGTACTAGTATTCATAGTATCTAGCTATATTTACATATATAAAAGAGGTTTTGAACTCAGCACTGATTTCATTCCGTAAAATGGAAGATCTGATTATTGTTCAATGATTGCAATCAGCTCAATAATTCAAGCTTGTAATTAAAAATTTTATACAAATAAACACGTCACGTTCAACGAGAATTGATGACTTTATATTTTCGATTATTTCTACATCCAACAAAAGGTGTTTTAACTACTTGAAAATCATTACATACAACCATTCTTTTGTACTGTTACAAAAAAACATACAACAACCATCAGATTTAACTTTCGAATAAAAAAAAATCCCATGCATACATAGATAGAATCTCATAATAAATATTCTTCTATACGAGTACAGGTCGTTAAAGAAAACTCACTAATAATATTATAATTATCCTTACTTAATTTATTTAAGATACTTACAATACAGGTACATATTTTGTAAATTCCACCAAAGAAACGTACTCAAATAATAATACTTAAATACTGACTAATGTAAAGACAAATATAATCATATTTATGGTAGGTGGTCCCTATTAGTTACAGGGTCTCATTACCGACAGTTATTTTTATAAAAAAATGTATGAAAGTAAAAAATGTACAAAATTACAAAGTAGTTAGGCACGAGACGAGTAATGTCCTCCGTGCGCGAAGGCGCGCTGGAAGCCAACCGCCGCCTTGCCCCCGTTGACCACGCCGCTGTCTCCGGCTAAGTGGCGTACTCTGTCGTCGTACGTACTGCTGATGCCATGGTTGATGTCTTTCACGAACTGCTTGTGATGCTGTGTATACCCTGGAACATTTTCTCCTGGAGCGTCCGAAGCGTGACCGACGTGCGACACGTCGTGGAACCCATCATGCTGGAAGGTAAAGTCGTTTTCGTTTTGTGGGTCGAAGTCGTACTGATAATCTGCTTCGAAGCTTCCTTGGGTAGGGGTTTCGTCGTAATACGGAGTCGAGTCCTCCGATGAGTAAGAGTGCCCGTGAGCGTAATTGTCGTTGGAGGTTGTGATGGGGACAAAAGGATTACCGTCGTCATTACTGTTGACGACGTTTCCGTAAGTGTTGCCATAAGTGTTTCCGGTGTCCTCGACATGCCCGTAAGCATTGGCGTTATTCGCGGTCCCCGCGTCGGCAGATATGGGGGTGCCATGCGGGGGCGGCGGGCCTGCCGTGTGGTAGGGAGAGATGTCGTAAGACGACAGTCCGGGGCTTGTGTAGTGGCCGTAAGTGTTCGGATAGCTGAAGAACCCCCCGCTGTAGGGGGGAGAGCCCTCGGCTTGGGGGACGTACTGCGTGCGGTAGTTCCCCTCTATCGGAGGGTCTGACAACTCACCGGGGATGGAGTAGTCGTCTGGGTGAAAGTCCTTCAGGACCGCGTCCTCCGGGTCGTACGCTTCGGTCACCTGGTACCCCGGGCTGGGGCTGGGGCCGTACTGGACGTTGTCGTACGCGGAGGGGTACGCCGGTTGGTGGTGTACCGGAGGCGACTTGTGTTTCTGCACCGGGTGCTTGTGGTGGTGTTTGTGCTGGCGGGGATGGTGTTTGTGTGGGTGTGGGTGGTGTTTGTGTACTATGTGAGGTTTGTGCCCCGCATGCGGCTTGTGCACCTTGACGTGGTGTATTTTAGGTTTGTGAATCTCGATAACAGGCTTAACGGCAGAGACTCCGTGGGTCGACAGGTGTTTGTGCCCGTGGGTCTTGTGGTACCAATGTTTGTGGTGATGTCCATGTCCCGGAAGGTGGATGTGTTTATGGTGATGGATTTTCACCTCTTTCTTCTTGGGAACTTTCTTCGGAGCGTGTTTGTGTATGAAAACGTAATGTGTGTGGTATTGGTGTTTAATGATTTCTGGTACTTGTATTTTTAGAATGTCGCTGAAACAAAAACATATTCACGTATTAGTTCACAAACGCCGCAATTCATATTTACAGATAAAACAAATACTAGATCATTATATTCGCATCATTGAATTTAGAAATTTCGACAAAGTAACTCCGCCAACTAAGTAAGTAGACTTTTTATGTACAGTTGAATACGCCAAAATAAATCGGAATCGTGAGCAACATCGCCAAATAATATGAATAATCAAAGTGATATTAAAATATACTCGAAACACGGAACTACAAAAAGTTTGACAACTTTAGACAGCAAGCATTATTACCTAAAACTTAAATTTTTCCAACATTTTTTTTACTATTTGTTGGAAAAAATAGACATTGAATACTATTTTTGTATTAATTAGAAAACTTTTGTGCCTAGCTTACTGCAATAATAACGAAACAGGCGCATTTATTTTATAAAATTAAATTCTAGAATTCTCGAAAAGTAAATTAGTAAAGTAAATATTTTATAGTTGTTTTGGTGAAAATTCAAATGGTAGAAAAAACGTAATGCGTCTTAGATAAACCGTTTATAACATTTGTATGAAAATTTCGCCATACATTTTAAAGAGATAACGAAAAATCAGTCGCAAAAATACTATGATAACCTTAAACTATGCTCTCTGTGAAAATAATATGCTAATTTGTCGATAATAAAACCAATTGATTGTAAATACTTACTGCTTGGAACCCTTAGATCCTCCGCCCGCTCGAGCATTGCTAAAATACAGCACAACCAGAAAACACACAACGAAGTTCATCGTGGGAATGTAACGAATCTAAGTTCGGAATGTAGTGATCACACAGAAGAATCGCGGGTGGACTTGTGAGGAAATTGCGAGGACTTTCTCGAATCGTCACAGAAAAGGGAGCGAAATGTTGCGATCTCTGGTCGAGATAAGTCTCAGGTGACGACTGCGGGCTTATTGAAACGGGGGAAACGGCTACTCAGACATTTATCCAATTTCTCTTGAGAATTTGAAAAACGACTAAACGCAAAGTTCCAAGTGCCATGTTGAACTAATTTAGTTACGCGCGGTCAAAGAGAGGCGCGTTAAGCAGGAGGAATAATTTAAAAATTGCACTCATAACAAAATTGCAGACTTCTCTTTTTTCTCCATGAAATCGACTGTCGTAATTGAAAATCACTGTTTAAAAAAATATTTGGAATTATTTTTTCCCCGTTTATTTAAATAAATAAATTAATAAATAAATATTGACGGACATTGTCAATTTATACGATTCAAAGGGTATTGATATTGCAATATAGAAATAGTTAAACACATTTTTTTCAAAGGAAAAGAAGCATTGACAAACATAAGGGAAATCAAGAAAAGATTTGGACTATTTATTTAGTGCTCGCTTAAATCGTTGTAAACTTTAGCCAAAAAAAGTCCAGATCTTGTCTTGAGTTAACAACACATAGGAGAATTAAAACCATAGTTTTTAGGTGAACATTACTTCATTGCTTCTCAACCTACGAGACGGAATATGGAATTTCACTTGTCCCATTAATATCGATTATACCATTTAGTATGCCGAACATATATGTATCATCATAATCAATATTAGTTCTACGTTTTTGTAGACTAGAAATAATAAACATTGACTCATTAAAAAGAATAATTACCTCTCTCTTGTCCAAGCATCCACGCTACTTATCGAAGCAAGTGATGTTGGACTGATTCAATGTGATTTATGCGATTCACGTGGAATGGAGACCAGACCACGGACGCATATTCTAGAAGAGGGCGAACGGTTGAGCAATAAAGAGTGTTGATAGTGTGGACATCAGTAAAATCATAGGATATTCTTTTAATGAAGCCAAGTAATAGACTAGGGAGAGGAACATTAGAATTCACTAGATATAGAGACACCATAACAATGAAACATCGTGTATAGTAACGTTATTTAATTATTTTCAAGGACTTCTTAATGTGAAATTTTTCTTGATTATTTAATTTTTAGCCTTTATTATTTGTACGTAAGGTTTTAACTTCCGTATCTTTATTAGAGTCACGATTAAAATGAATTCGATGACCTGAAACCAGCAGACAGAAAATTCGGTAAGTGATTAAATACAAATTTTCACTTACATGTTTTTTGTTTTGCTGTCTTGGGATTAAGTCAAATTTGGCCCACAGTTATCTTGACTCTTGACTTCGATTCCTGACATGGACATAGAATATCAATATACTGAAGATGTGTTTTTACAATAACCTATAATGACATGTAAACTAAAAAAAATACTGTGGGGTTCATAGTCTATTGATTGATGACACACACACGGGCAATGATTTCACCCGAAATGTAGATTGACGGCCGATCAAGCAATTCATCATATTATATTGAATAAAATACATTTAATTTTGCAAGACTAACAGTATTGCACATAAAACGTCCGTCTACATAAAATAAATTTCCTGCTGTACATTCACGCCATGGAGACATGTATAACAAAGGGATATAGTCTTTTAAGAGACCACGGGATGTGGTAACGCCCAATCAGCCCAAGCAAGTCAGTTTGAAGAGTCAGCTCAGCCAAGTCAGCTCAACGCAGTCACTCAGTTCCAGCATTTAGTTCAAGTGAAGTTAAATTAACTTCTCATTGCTGTTACTATCACGCTCCATAACAATGCATTGTTCCTTATTCGCCATGTAATAAATAGGCATTAAAGATCAACCTCATTTCTTCTGTCCAACTCCAACTGGGAGAAGATCACAAACATAACTTGAATCCTACATTTGTATATTTTTATTTAAGAGAATTATAAGGTTGTTTTTTTAATTATGTAATCTGTTAAAATATATTTTTTGAGATTAATGGAATTCACTTAGTGATACTTCCTTTAATTATTTACCTAACTTTAAATTTAAACAAATTCTCAGGGGCCATGTAAGGTTTCTAGCTACCTGCACCGTTTTAAACTTTCCGAGATCTAAAGCTGATGTAGTGATAAAACCCCTCAAGATGTTCCCCACTTGTTCAAGCTTTGCACTCTTTTCATCATCAATGATGTAGCCTGGAGCCGCGATGCAAAAGCGTTGGTGGGGATCTAAAGCACATTTATTTCATAACAAATTACAACGACTTCAACAAGAAGTAGGATGGGTAGTATTATGAATATTATAGATAGTAAGGACAAACAATTATAACACGACACAAAGTGGTGTGTTCTTTTAAGTAAAATGGAAAGCGTACTGATTTATTTTTATTTATTTATTTTTTTATTTTCTTTTATTCAGGAAACATACAGTACAGTTACAAAGTTTAATATTTAACGCAATTAGACTTAATTCTAATGGACCAGTGAAGTTTTCATATTAAAAAGCAATTATATCTACGGTCTGATGTCTATTTTGCAGTCCAGTTTTTCTTAATTTAGTTTTCTGTGGTTTTTCTATTCATTGCGTTAATATGGGAGCTATTCTAAATCTTCTCTACCCCCTAGAAATTGATTAAATTGGGATTTTCATTTTTTGTGCGCGTTTACACTTTGCTTCATATCTGCTGATGATTAAACGTCAAATAAATATGAAAACGTGTAATCAAACATGATGATTTTTATTTGGAACACTATCGTGACCTAGCGCATTTATTTATTTATCAAAATCATACCAAAATTAACATATAAATTATTAAGTCTTACTGAACTGCATAAAATGCAGTTCATCAGCAGGTGCTTATAGTTAAGTTCTACTCAAAACACTTAATTATGCTGAACTGACCAAACTGCATTAGTTTTTTTTCGTTTTTAAACAGTTTTATACATCATTAGACGTTTAATGATCAGTGTGGCCATTATGTGAAGCAAAGTGTCATCGCATTGAAAAAATCAAAATTACCAAATTAACCACTCTCTAGGGGGTAGAGAATATTCAGAATACCACCCCATATATAAAAAAAACTTTACATTTTTTTTTATGGTACAATGAAATATTGTTTTCTCTTGTTTTAAAGAAAATAGGCTAATTTGGGGTCCTTCCGTATGGATACGTTGACAAAAAGTTTTTTTTTTAAAACTGAGTTATTTTATTTTTATTTATTTTTTATTTATTTATTTATTGGGGATATCAACAGTAATACATGTAACAAAAATATAACAAATAAAATATACTGAGAATAAAACCAATGACAGATATCCACAGAAATACATTAAATACAACAACAAGTTAACAACAAAAAACCTTTTCGTTTCATATTTATGTGTTATTTCTTTAATATTGTATTTTTTTCTTTTGTGAAGAGATGTATTATGAAGTGACTTTACACAAGTATGTTTTTTTTTGCTTTGTATTTAGTAGTATATAGAAAACCATTATAATTTTGTTTTTTTGTAATCGTTGTATTTTGTTATAGTGGATGTTTTTATGAAATAAATAAATTATGTCTTCAGAGTATATTTTTTTCGATGTGTTCATGGGTGTCCTACACTAATAATACAAAAAAAACTATTGTGCATGCTGTTTGTTCACCTGATAAAATAAATCAGTACTGCAACTCCTATTAAAGAATAAATATTATCCTCCCTGGTCAACAAAAGAGTTTTCGTGATAATAAATCAAATAAGTTTTAAAGCGCCAAAAACGATACAGCACGACGAGCCAGGCATCGGTAGAGTATAGCCAGTTAGGGAAACAAAAAACAAATTCGGTATATTATATCTCTTCTGTCTGTCAATGAATTTCTACAGAAACTTCGGGCCCGTTCAACCGCGAAGATGGCCGCAGTAAAAGTGAAGATTTTACACGTGAACATTTTTCAACGTAACTTTACATTGTAATATTAGGTTTAATGTTCGCAGGTCGGCAATGACCATTAAGTTCAGCTTTCAAATCGCACATTGTAAACCTATGATTCAGGCCCCAACTAGCTTAACTCTTTGCTCCCTGGCGGTACGAATTTGTCCAGTGCCTCGAAAATGAACGCTATTTTCATCTGTATATATCGAGACGGTATACTTAACTTCTGTACTATCTGTATCTTACCTCGGTATGTTCTACCTGCTTGTTTTTGCATACATCATATGATCGAAACAAGCCAATGGAATGACCGCAAACAATTAGTCCGCGTTCCTTGTGTCATTAACATTTAAAATATTTCTCATTTATATTTTAAATAGGTAATAGTAATGAAAAGTGCTCACTTCAAAGCGATTTTAAACTCCAATAAATCCCAATTCAAGCAAAAAATGCTCGCTTGAACATGAATTAGCATGGCTTTCGGAAATCACCTGGACGGTACGCTTAACGATCGTCTGTATGTATCTACCGATCGACTACAGAGCCGGCTCCTATAACGTCTCGATACATACACTCGGAAAGATAGTAAAACAGATGGAAAAAATATAATAACTAAATTATTTTTTTAGAGTCGTCACTTTCTGACGCATATAATCTGCGTCTGACGCCTAGATACTCTTATTTGTTAATAGGACAGAACCTAGCGACATTATGTTCCCATCTAGGAATTCGTTTTATTAAAGTGACAGTTATGTCGGAATTTAATTCGACTTCAAAACTTAATTATTTCTCTCTCATATTTTAATAGGCTTTTAAGACAAAGAGTGCCAACCTCAAAACGTTAATTTTTTTTAATAAATCATAATTAAAGGAAAAATTGCCCGGCGGAACAAAATTTTTGACACTTTCAATGCGTAGATAAACGTAGGTGTTCTAGACCCGTCGGTATAAAATGACGTACTTACATCAAAACTTGATGGCAGGGGGGGTATCGGTACTATATCTTTGTAGTCGATAGGGAGTCTTTTATCTTCAACTATGACGTCTTACTGAAGCTATGTCATTTTAGAGCGTAGATATGCGTACTGTGACGTACGCTTCCTCTTGATTCATATCGATGTACCTACCCAAAACTTGAAGGTGGGGGTCGGTAGTATATCTTTATAATTGCTAGAGGGAACTTATCTTCAACTATACCGTTAAGGTGAAAGTATAACGTCTTTATCTTCCCATCATAATCAAGGCCCTGGTGTGATATAACTCGTATATCTCTTACATGAGAATGCGTTTGATGTAACTATCGCTTTCGGTACATATGTGGATGTTTTTGAGTAGTTTTGGCCAGTTCACTGAATTAGTTCTAAAAAAATACTCCAGGGGATCAGTTTTGCGTTTGTTTGTGTATAGTAACTATTTCTTTACAAACCACAATATTATAATAATTACGATTGCAAGTTATTTTTTCGAATATTTTTGTGGTTTGATTAATGCGAGTTTTTAATTCATTTTTGTAAATATACCGTATTGGAAAAATAACAACTTTTTGTACGGCAATTCCCCGGGGATGCGAATTTGTACAAATATTTTTTTGTATATATATATTTATATATATATTTTTATATGTATTTATAAATATTTTTTTTAAGAAACGGGAAAACTACACATTCGTTTTCAAGCCTCAAACAACATAGTTTTAAAAAAATATGTTCAAATACCCACTATAATATAATAATAAATAAAAACAAAAGGTAAGGCTCTGATTTAAATATTTTGTACGTTCATGTTGACATCAAATATTAGACAATATTTTAAATATGTTCAAATGTTTGTAGAAAGTCTGAATTTCACTCTCCAGGGAGTTATTGAGATTTAAATTAATTGCAACCGAGAGGTTTTTTTTCTAAACGGGAATATGGACGTCTAGGAATTTACAGAGCTTATGACCTGTGATGGGCTTGTTAAAGCGGCCACTTTACACGCTATTTAACATTCACCATTCCGTCGAAATACGGATGTTCAAACATAGGTGGAAAGGTGAATATTTCACAGCATGTAAAGTGGTCTTTTAAATCAGCCATTGACAGGTCGAAAGCCTTGTTAATGTCAAGACCTCTACAATCCCTTCTCATAAATTTTCCCCATCTCTCTTGTATTATTTGATCTCATAAACATATTGGACAATATAATTGATACACCTTGCACAGTGGGCAAAACGCCTCACGATGTTCAGCTTGCTCTAAATGATATGGATCTACGTTTTCTTTCTCTTAATATAAGGAGTATCAATAAAAATTTTGACGATTTTACGGTACTTATAGAGGATCTCGAGTGTAATTTTGATATTATCGTATTAACAGAATGTTGGATCGATGAGAATTACTCGCTTAAACACCTTCCTGGATATAAGCATTCCTGTACCCAAAAATACAATAATCTCCAAAATGATGGTGTGGTGATATATTCGAAAATCAACATAAAAGTCAATTAAATTAATATTCATTTTTCTAACTGCCTTGAAATGTGTTTCGATTCATTTACGATTTTCGCAATCTACCGGTCTCCTAGTGTTAACAATATTTCCACCTTTCTTTACAAACTTAATGAAATACTTGCATTACATAGTGATAAGGCTAATTTAATAATTGTAGGAGACATAAATATTAACACTATTGATCAGCTACATAGTCAAGCAAATTAATATTTAGACACGCTTTTGATGCATGAGCTTCAAATGGGAATAAATAAGCCCACAAGAGTAACAAGAACAACATCAAGTTGCATTGACCACATAATGATAAGATCAAAACTTAAATACAGTACCATAGTATATGAATGTAGCATCACTGACCATTATGCCACTATTTTAGGAATGAAACGAGGAAGAAAGACAAGAGTAAATACCGCCCACTCAACTAAAGAGCGAATTGATAACCAATCGCTAATAGAATCAATATCTGCTGAACCGTGGTCTGATATTTTCATGACAGTGGACTCAAACAAAGCAACTGACCTGTTTATTGAAAAATTAAGTTCCTACATTAAAAATGCCACTGTATCAATTGTCAAAAGGTTTAACAACAAAAATACCCCCGTGAAACCTTGGATAACATCAGGTTTAGTCCGCAGCATCCGCAAAAGAAACACTCTGCAAATGTACTGCAAAAAACACCCAGAAGATTGTATTGCCTTAGCTAACTACAAACAGTATCGAAATACGTGTAAAAGACTTTTAAAATCGCTTAAAGAGGAGTATTACAGAAGTAAAATCAGTAATGCCAATAGTTACAAAAAAATCTGGAAAATAGTGAACGAAATTATTGACCGAGATAAAGAACCAACCAACATAGAAAGAATTGATGTCAATGGAAGAATTATTGATGTTCACAACAACCCTGAAATTATTGCTAACTTTGTAAACAATTATTTCACAAAAATTGGCTCTGATTTAGCTAATAATATCCTCACGCGAACAAATCGTACTGAAATAGAACTTGCTAAAAACATTCCCCGCACAAATGAAAATATCAACCATTCCTTTCATTTAACCCCAACTAACATTTTGGAAGTTATTGCTATTATTAATGAACTTAAAGATGACAGCTCTCCAGGATATGACAAAATATCTCCTAATATAATAAAACTGGTGAAACAATACATAGCACTACCTCTAGTCTACATAATAAACTTGAGTTATCAAACGGGTGGTGTTCCCTGATTCTTTAAAGCATGCAATTGTAGTTCCTATTTTCAAAAATGGAAATCCGAACTCTGTAAACAATTGCCGGCCTATCTCTTTATTAAGTTGTTTATCTAAAATAATAGAAAAGGTTACACAGAAAAGATTAAACATATACCTTGAGAATTTTGATTTGCTGTCGGACAATCAATTTGGATTTAGGGAAAATAGGAGTACGGGTGATGCCATAGCCAACCTGACAAAAGCTATAACGGAAAGCCTAGACAAGCGTCAGAAATCTGTTGCTGTTTTTCTAGACCTAGCAAAGGCATTTGACACTGTCTCCCACATAATTCTGTTTAACAGACTTGAAGAAATAGGGATAACTGCAAAGGCTCTAAAGTGGTTTACATGCTACTTAAGCAACAGAACACAAGCCACAATAATTAAGCAGCCAAACAACCTAGGTTCTTCAAACAGTTTAACTAAAAAATTTAACCCACAGCGTTCCACAAGGAAGTGTTTTGGGTCCCATTTTATTCCTCATCTATATAAATAAACTTTGCGATCTACCTGCAGCCACTAAAACAATTACGTTTGCGGGTGACACCGTGTTATTTTACGAAGCTCCAACATGCAATAAAGTATACGAAAGGGCTCATATTGGCATAAATAAGGTAAATAAATGGCTTGAGGAGAATTTGTTGACCCTAAATATTAGCAAAACCAAACACATTAATTTCTGCCTACGTCCAATTCAAATCGACAATGTACTGATTATTCATACGTGTCCCAAACCCTCTATTCCCTGTCTTTGCATTAATCTTGAAAAGTGTGATAATATCAAATATTTAGGTGTTTATATTGATAAATGCCTAAGCTGGAGTTCCCACGTAAAGTATATTACACCTAAACTAAGAAAAAATAATTTTATTTTTAAATCGCTTCGCGGCACAATCGATTGGTCATTACTTAAAAGTGTTTACTTCTCCTTTTTCCAATCTGCGGTGACTTATGGAATTATTGGATGGGGGGGTAGCGCAGCTAGCGTATTGGATCTAGTTTTTAAAATACAAAAACTCGTGCTTAGAACAATGAAAAAAGTACCTATTCGCTATCCTTCAAAAGAATTGTTTGATAATTGTAAAGTTCTAGATGTGCGACAGCTATTTGTCAAGGAGGCACTTGTGAAGTTCTGGAAATCTGTAGATAAAGTCAGGACACAGCAAAATATACAGACCCGATCAGCGGGAAGGATTAATTACCTTGGCCCAACCACTCACTTGAAGCTAGCTCAAAGAAACTTTACCTTCCTGGCTCCGAAATTATTTAATCAACTTTCGGCAGCCATAAAAAACTCCACAAGTGCCAATGTATTTAAGAAAAATGTTTGCAATTGGTTGCTGCACATCGATAGGGACGAGGTTGTCAATTTTTTTAAAGTACGAAATTAGCAAAAATTTACAAATCTGCTTTTTTTTTTTATTTATTTACAATTTTAAAAAACCCGTTAGGGTTACATTAGAAATTTAATATTGTCTAGTCATTTTATGTCTCGTCTAGTCTAGTTAGTTCAATCATCATGTGCTTTTTCAGATTGATTTTAAATTTGTCTCCATTAAAAGTTTTCAAGTAGTAAGGTAGGTCGTTGTAGTGTTTAAGTCCATTATGTAGTATTATATTATTATTATTTCCTTCCATACTCTTTTACTTTTATTTGCTTTTATATATATTGATAATTTTTATGTTTTTCTTATTATGTATTTTTGTATAATTTTATTTAGTACGTACTGTTATTTGGCATATGATTTATTGCTCCTATTCCTTATATTTCTTACTATAATTGAGTGAATTTCTAGAAAACATAACTCAATTATCATTTCAATTATTCTTTTATATATATATATATATATATATAGTCTTTTTCTGTTGATTTAAATCATGCTCTTATTTTGTGTTACTTTTTTTTTAATACTACTATATTTTACTATTATTTTGTTGATTTTAATGATACCACTATTTTGTATATTTGACTATGTGTGATTCTTAATTTGTATAATTTATATTTAAAAAATTATTTCTGAATATCTTTTTTGCATTGTATTCTTTGGAATTTGATTATTTATTACATTTACCCTTTTTTCTAGATTGTGATTCTATGTCATTATAATTTGATCTAATTAATTTTACTATGTATTTTTATTGTTATTTATTGTGGCTTGACACGGGCATATCCTAAAAAGCCTTAATAAGTTCATAAATATTTAATTTTGTCATTTTGAATGAATAAATAAATAAAATAAAAAAATCATTTCATCTAACCAACTCCCTTGGGGGTTAAATCCAGTTTTTGTGTACGAAAATTTTGACAAACTCGAAGTATTGTTGACGAATTATTCACCTAATTTCCCGCATACTGTGGCATGCAAATCAGTACAGTTACAAATCTGGTGTATTCGTTCCCGGCAATAATCGAGTACCGTATTCTGAAAAAGAATATTTTGAACTTAACCAATATACCCAAGCAATATATGAGAACGTTTTGATGAGTTGTATGCTTACAATTCAGCAAGACTTAAATTTTAAGACTATTGTGTAAATATTTTTGAAAAAAAAAAACATAGTTTAATGTAATTTAATTTACTATTTTTTTTTCTTTATTAGGGAACATCAACAGATAACTGGACATATGTCGATGGATAACATAAAATATATATAATTTTCCAAGACCCGTCACCTTTATAATTGTTCAGAGCATGCAGTGTGTTACAAATTATAAATTAATAAAAGTAATAAAAAATTAACTATCCTATCCACTGAATGGCCATCTTCTCAATTCTCACATTTTAATTGTGTTTTTTTACTAGTCTTTACTTTATTTCCTTTTTCTTTCTTCTTTTTTTCATTTTTTTTAGAATTAATCACCTGT
The DNA here is from genome assembly GCF_059751315.1 of Micrasema longulum. Lineage (NCBI taxonomy): Eukaryota > Metazoa > Arthropoda > Insecta > Trichoptera > Brachycentridae > Micrasema > Micrasema longulum. Next base: position 445,081 of record NW_028278823.1, read on the forward strand.
TTAGTGTAATAGTTATGATTTTATTTTATATTATTTTCTATAATGCTTTTTGTACTTTTAACTGTATATAATTAGAACCCTCTGGGCGTTTATTAAATAAATTAAGATAAATAGTTTTGTATAAAAGCTAAAACATCATGTTTTTAAGAAAAAAAAATTTTTTTCAAACTTCGAAATGTATTCCTTATAATTTGCTATTTTTAATAATATGCGTAAATAAAATCCTCAGAACAGTGAAGGAAATCTCATTAAACGGTAATCGATGTGTTCCTACAGCAAGGGCAAGCATTTAAGAAGCAAGCAGTGTTGTCACTCCTGACTCGCAATGACTCACTTGCCATGTCCACTTAGATAGATTAGATTATGCCATATTTATACCTATTGTAAATTTAAATAAATTTTAAAACTGTTTAAATTACGTGTTATACATTTTCATAAATGCCAATCTGTCAGCGCTAACATAAACCTGTTGATTTTCTTTAAAAACATTTAATTAAAAAGCCCTATGGTCGTGACAATTTTTTTTGCAAAAAAAAATTCACGTTCTATGATTTAGCGAATATTTTAATTTTGAGGCCATTATTAAAGAGTTGCATTTAACTCACTATTAAAAAGTGAAAATCAAGTTGGGGTAGAGTGAAGTTCGAATCCCGGACCTTTGATCCTTGAGTCCACAACACTAGCCACGGGACCACAACCTTATAATGATCTTCGAACGACAGATAATCGAGCTACAGTGCATTTGGTTTACCAATGCAGTGCCCTATCCACCATCACTTGACAATAAAGGTTATGATGATGATCATTTATATTATTTAAATCTTTATATATGCTTTCTTAGAGAAATCTTTGGAGACAAGTTAACTAAATTTAAATAAAGCTATTTTAAGACGATTGGTGGTCATAATTTTAATTGATTCCTTTTTTCGTTTCTGTTTTATATATATATTTTTTTTTTTTTTTTACCTATCTGTATTATTGTATATTGCATAAAAAGTATGAAAAAACATAAGACAACGGATGCAGCAACCTTTACTTAGACGGTGCTGACAAGTACAGGGGATTCCTCCAGATAGTCTTCATTTTGCTCACCTACTTTTAAGGAATTGATTCAATTATCCCAGATGCCCATTGCTGAAAGTTCGTCGGCAGTTCACAGACCTGGTGTGGGAAGACGTACGGGAGTTAGCAGCCAATAGAGAGGCCTAAAGACGAAATGTATGCTCCTTATAGAGAACTGACATTAAGCTATGATTCATTTAGCAAGCTTTTAAAATATTGACAATATGAAGAATGCGGCTAAGGCTCATCTAATGCTCTCAAATACTTATGATAAGGCCGTTATTAGTGAAACAATGCATCGTAAGTACTTTCAACGCTACGAGAATGGTAATTTTCACGTCAAAGACCGCCATAGGTGTGGAATAGAGAAGATTTTCTAAGGTGAATGAATTTCGTAACTATGATTATTTATTAAATATATTAAATTTGATTAAATTAAGGGACAGGAAAACTATTGATGATTTATTCGTTCTATTTAAAATCGTTAATTCAGTATTGGACAGACCTGAAATTTTGGCCCTCATTGGTTTTAAAGTACCAGTTAGAGTGACTAGGCTAGTTCAACTTTATCACTGCAACAATCATATCTCAATATATTCTAGCAATTCAGCACTGAATCGTCTACATGCGCTGGGTAATAAACATTCGGATTTAGGTGACATATGTTTATTGAAATTTCCAGCTTATAAACAATTACTTGTAAATATTTTAGTGTGGAATCAATATTTTAATTATGTTATTTCTAAGTAAGCATTGAAAAAGTTGTTACTGTATATACTCCACTGTAAATACTTATGTATGTATGTAATATAAAAGGTACTTGTACCGTTAATTCTTGAAAAAAGTAATAAATAAGATGCAGAATTTGAAGCATTACTTGATGGAGACTCGTGTCAAAGTCAAGAAGAATTGACATGATCATTAAAAGTGACTCAAAAACCAATTTTAAAATACCCCGAAACCATGGGAATAATTCAGAAGCAAGGGTGCCGTACGGATTGAAACCGAAAGATATTGAACGGCGTTTGTTTGTTTGTGAACAGTTCCTTGAAAGGGAAAAACGGAAGAGATTTCTGCATCGTATTGTGACAAGAGACGAAAAATGCGTCCATTACGATAACTTCAAGCGTTGGAAATGAGGCGTAATGATATACAAAAAAAACAGGTGACAGTTCCACGCAAAACTGATCCCTAGGAATATTTTTTTTCAATTTATTACTTCAAACTGGCTAAAATGACTCAAAGACGTCTACATTTGTACCGACAGTAATTAGTTACATCAAACGAATTCTCAAATCGGAGATGTATGAGTTATTTATCCCAGGATACATTTGTACCGTGAGGTAGCAAAAGGTTAATCCTTTACAAATCACTTTAAAGTGACAACAGCTTAAGGGAAAACTGTACTACATCATTTGTAGAATTCGCTAATTCAGTCATTTTTCCATCTGTTTGATGCATGACGATTATATTGTATTGACTAACCTTTTTGAATTTCAAATGATTTCGACTGGTCAATTGGTCGAATTAGTTTACCGGTGTTCACGGACGACAATATTGGCCAACTAATTAGCGGGAAATGACAAATGGCGACACAAAACGTGCGTTTGAAATGTGTTAAAGTCTTAACAATTTTTTATTTGTTTGTTCCGTTTAGATCAATTTCTCGTCACAATTTAAATGTTCAAATTGTCACCATCTCCGAGGATATAACGTTTAAATTACAATACAAGTTACACTGGTCACACGATATTAAAAACTGCGCGTTTCCCGAATCGCAAATTACTTTTGAGAACGACCATTAAATAATGAGGCCAGTGGTTTTTTATATTTGTTAATAAACTATTTAACTAAGCAAAAAAAAAATATGTTTCGTATTATCAGCGCTTTTATTTATTAAATATTTCATATTTTTTAAATTACTCCGCGTGTAACATCTTGAGTTTTCTTTACCTTTCTTCTCGATGAGTTCTGCTGATTCATCAGTTGAATTACCGTAAACCGGAAATACAGCCTAACTCTCTTATCATTGGTTTATTTGGAAGAACTAATAACGTCATGAAAAGTAGTTGGTTTTTATTAAAATAATTTATTTTTTTTCATACATTTTCAAGAAACTTCGCAGTACAATTTAATGCTTTAATTTTTGCTGCGCGTATGAATACATTTTTATATCCAATTTCTCGTAGGGCTGAACTTTACAGTAGTATTCCAAGATAATTTGATAATTACCATTAGTAACATGGAAAACCTTAAATTGAAAACATAAATTTTGGAAAAACCTCCCTGATACTGCGTCGTAAACTTATTACAATGTGCATCAGATGTAACATAAATAGTATTATGTACAAAAAACCTGGTTTAAAACTCGTTTCATACCGAAAATTCTATCTATGTGCTTAGTGGATCACTGAAATATGGATATTTAACTTCAAACAGCACTAAACTTTATCATTTTTTTTTAAATGTATAAAAAAAATCAATTGATATCCTGTGTACATATATTTTGTTTGTTTTTTCTTGCTGTTGTCTTATAATTGTGCATTTTACTGTTAAACATTTGATTACTACATTGCTACCACTTTCCTTGCATTTAAAGTCTATAAATAAAATAGAGACGTGGGAAATATATCCTGTAAAAATAAATCCTGTTAAAAATATACAGTCGGCGAAAATTTAAATTCCGTATTGGACAGTATAACAATTCTCAAATGGGAATCGAAAAATAAACCTTGTATATAATATATATATATACATATGTATATTTATATATATATTTATTTACATACATATATGTGTATGTTTTCTAAATATTCAAAGCCTTAACTTTGTAGTTATTCATTATAATAAAATTGTAAATACTAAACAACTTTGTTTTAAACCATTTTTTTTCTACTGGACGGTTTCATACCTACAAGTTTCTGTGCATTTTTTTCGTTTTGGTTGTACAGAATTTGTTCTACACAATATTTGTGCCTTAGAGAATAAAACACGGGAATTCACTTTTTGCCATTTTGAAGTTAAAAATGCAGAAATTATCGTATTAAGCTATTTTAGCATCTATCGCAGCTATTATCGCAATTATCTAGCAATTATCGCAGTAAGTCCACTTTTGTCTTAAAAATAGTTTTTTTAAGTTGAATTTAAAACCTGAAGTTCACTTTGGTTTAGTGCAAAAAACTTCGGGGGCCTTATTCTTGTAATTCGACAAGAAATTCGACTTTAACCACCCATGCGAATGCAGTCGACTGAAAACTAATCGATTTTATCTCGAGTACCACAAAGCACTCGACGTCGACAATCGAATGCGGCATCGTATCTTCAGCTGTCAAACTTCCTTCTTGTAAAACGCTCGGCATTCATGTTTGGATGACGAGTAGATATTTTTGTTGAATTTTAACTTAATATATACAACACTGATCAATGTTATGATGATGGTTGATCAACAAATGTGCCACAAATATAACTGTACTTATTTTTAATCCGTTATCAAATGAAGTTTCACTAGAAACACGATTTAATTTTTTTTGGTCGCTTTTGAATGTCAAAATACGTATTGATTGATTTGGTGTTTATTTTGTAGAACTCCATATTTAAACTTATAATATTAGAAATCAAACACTGATTTGAGTCTACTGAACACTTTATTTTATTTTTACCAATATAAAAAATATAAAAACAAAAATTTCTAGTTCTAGTTAATAAACTATAAAGCTTCATTAATTATCTCACAATACATATATATATATATATATGTCAATAAATACTTACTTTGTTATATTTTTTCCAAAATTCAAATATAAATACCTAAATTCCCCATTACCTACTAAATACTTAGCCTTGCTCTTCACTATTGGTTTTTCCCTCAATTATGAATAATGTACATGCTAAACTACCTACCTTGAATTATATAACTATATAACGACATTCAATTCATCTAATCTTCACATTCGTTTGAAAATGCCCTAACAAGGCGAAACAATTGTCATGAAATTTTTAATTTTATATTTTTTATATTTGTAAAAATAAAACAAAGTTAACATATTACAACAGAGATGAAGAACATTTAAGAGAAGGTAATATACAAGTCTAGGCATCTACAGGGCTTATGACCTGTCAATGGCTGGTTTAAGTGGCCACTTTACACACTGTGTAACATTCACCATTCTGCCCATATTTGAACATCTATATTCCTTCAATCCTTTCATCTGTTGATGTTTGTGAAGGTAAAGAGCTGAAACCTTTATTTATGCGGGTGAGATTCATCTAATTTAATTATTTCACCTACATACTAGGCAACGCCTAAAAATGTTAATTTTTCAATTTCTATACTTCTTCTGGACCGGTGGATTTATCAACAATATTTTGAGTTTGTCCAAATTTTTGTAGACAAGGACTGCATTCAACTCCCTGGGGAGCTGTTTATATTAACATATTACAACAGATATGAAGAACATTTAAGAGAAGGTAATATACCACTTAAACCAGCCATTGACAGGTCATAAGCCCTGTAGATGCCTAGACTTCTATATTACCTTTGTGCTCTAAGTGTTCAGTAGACTCAAATCAGTGTTTGATTTTTAATATTATAAGGTATTTTAGATTTATATTATACAATATGATTTTTAAATTCATTTAGTGAATATGAAATGTTTCTAATAACATGGAGTTGTGCGTTAGGTCAAAGGCAAATAATAATTATCAATGTTGCAGTGTCTCAGTAAAATATTTTCTTTTTTTTTTTTTATCCTATTCCATAAACAAAACGTTCAACGGAAGAAGTATGACAAGAAACAATAAATGTTAGAGAGCCATAGATAAATACGGATGTGTTAGTGTTGCAACTTTCTCATTCGTCTTTGTAATTAAATTGTCCGAGGGTTTTCAAGAATAGCATATTGACATAGCAATCAAGATGCCCAATCGACTATTATCGAGTGGGTGATAAAACGTCACATCTTTCCAGCATAAGGATCCAGTTGTCGCAGAGATGTTTTTTAAATGTGTACTATTATTATCAACATAATTATTATTTTACATTAATGATTCTTTACAGATTAAAATTATCTCATTTGGTTCAAAAGTTATGACGTTTTGGAAATTGCACTTTCACAAAATCTTGTTTCCTGAACATTTCGTTCAATGTGACTCCCGTGGTTTATCCTTCAAGGTACAAATATATTAATCATTAACACATTATCTTAAATGAGAAATATGATTATTTTATTTACATTTTTTTCTCTCTTGTTTATCTTTTTACAGCATTTAAAATTTCTCCTTAAGACATAATATGGATACGGAAAATACTAAAAACCCAATTTAAACGCAACTGAATTAAAGTTTCAGGAAATACATCCTTATGAGGATGATTTGTGCCAAATTACTTATTATTTATGAAACCATTTTCCAGAATAAACATTTATGTTGTTCGGAGTAGACTAATAATTAAAGATAATCAACATTTCATTAAAATATCCAACCGACCAACAATTTTGTACACGCTTTTGTCCTTACATGGGTTTTCGAAAGTAAACCTGACCGTCTTAGCTTTTAATTTTTAGGTTATAAATACAACATATTTTTGGTGATCGGAGCTATTTCTTTTACGAATATTATTATTAAATACCTTGTGGAAATTCACTTTTCTCTCAAAAGCACAGAGTTACACGTTCTATTGTTCAATAACGTCGATAAAGAAAATTTATGAAAGTATGTTCCTTACTTAATACGATTGCTCTGAAAAAAATAACAATGGGTGATTGATGTAAATTTGCAAAAATGTTTGAAAGAAAAGTGAATTGTTAATTTGATACGCCAGAGAAAAAATATCGAGAAATTTAAGATTGACTACTGATGTTTCACTCTCATGATAAAATCGAACGATAAACTTTGAGGCTAATTACATTAAATCGTGTTAGTTAATAATCGCAAAAACAAAGACACAGAAGAAAATGTACACAAATAAAACATTAGTACGTAAAGTAAAATAATGTAATATTAAAATGATTTTAAAATATTCCCGAACCAAAGAAACAAAAGGCATAACATTCGTTACATACGCGCAAGTTTTTTTATTTGAAAAATATTTGCATAACGGATTTTTATAAACAAACCATACAAAATATTTGTTACATTACATGTTTTATCTTGGTTACAGATACGCTCCATTACCAATGAGCGAACCGTAAAAACAGCTTTTAAGTGTATGTGTTTGCGTTGATTTCTAAAAAAAAGCCGAAAAGATAATGTCTGAACGTTCTTACATTTTCTAAATTTTTATATGCCCCATAAATCTTATTTGGATTTAGAATTACCGTTAAAAAATGTGTTAAGTATAAGCGTTATTGTTCCTAACTGGACGCCCCAGTCAAATGTGAGTTATTTGGCATGATATTTAACGTATCAAGAGATATAATTTGAGGGTCGACAGTAATTTATACAGCAGGACCTTGGTCTAGTCTCCAGTCCCCAGTCTCCAGCCTAAACTCTCTCGTCAATACCTGTCTTAATATAGATTGATGTCTGGCATCTTATTATCTGTCCTGGGCAGGTATTTTCTTGTCTTCGGAGCGCCCAATTACACCATAGGGCTTAACCATGAGTTTTGTTTTTTATGATTATTTTTATTTGAATAACCACGCTGAGCTTTACGACCGGGAATAAGGACATGGGAAGATGAGTGTAATCCCCCGGGGAATAAACCATATATGTTTACAACAAACATCTCTTCGCATTATGAGAGCTTACGGTCTGAAACGTTTTTTGTTGTACTTTTTAAATTTTTAATAGCTTATACTCATACTGCTCTGAACAATTATTTGATGTAACGCAGAAAACACATTGTCAAATAATGTTTATGTGTTTTTGTAAATATAAATATATGTATTTTTTTTTTTAATATCAACACTTTTAAAATGTACCCAAATATTTTCATTTTGGTGGTCATTTTCAACGAGTTGTGAATAATTCACTATTAGAAAATAGAAATCAAGTTGCGGCCAAGGGGGTTCGAAACTAGAACCTCTGATCCGTGAGTCCGCAACACTAGCCACGGGACCACAACCCGATTCTTAATAAAACAAATGACTGGCAAAAATATCATTCAAAATTCATTTATTTATTATGTGTGCAGTTAAATGGTAGAATTTAATATTTAATTTGGTAAGGTATCCAAAATAAAATACTTTTATTGGATTGAATTCTCTTTTTATTTTGTAGACAAAAGTAAAATTGGTTTGATAAAGTCATAACAAGACCAAACGCGTAACCTTCATTTATATTTTAAAAAATAAAAGTAGAATTAAATCCAATAAAATAATTTTATTTTGGATACCTTAGAAAATTTTGAAAATTAATTTATTTCATTTGCTTACTTCGTCGAAAACGCTCGTTGGTCAAATGAAATAAAATAAAACTTAACCAAGAAATTCTTATCAATAGTTTTATCGAAATCGTTTTGTCAGAGATAAAAGAGAATCTCGAAACCTAACAAAACTATTGATATGTGAAGGCGAATATTTTTGGTAAATAAAATAGTAATACCGACACTTTTTTATTTTAAATGTTAATATAATTTTACATTTTTACAGTTGTAACATTGCAATTTTCATATTTTAACTAAAGCTAAAATTTCGCCAAGTCACTTTCTGTAGTTTTAAAAAAAAAATAAAACGGTTAGAACAAACGATAAAACACAAAACCGTAGTCTACAAAACAAATACTTCGCTATTTGAATTGTTCTTATTTTTGTTGAATGTTGCAACGCTTTTATCGAAAATCTTTAAAAATTCCGTTTGTTTTTTACAATTCGGGAAACTAATTACTTGAAATGTTTATTGTAACTAAAAAATTGTACAACAAGGTACCTACGTATTACAAAGAGTAAAACAACAGTCGTTCACATCGTGGTGGAGTGGTTTGCGTGTTTGGCTAACTTAAAGTCTCGTTTCGAGTCTAAACAGATCCACATGAAATATGTTTAAGCGTTTTTTTAACAAAGACATTAAGTAATATTTATATTAAAGTTTCCCATTACGTAAAAGAAAAAAACAATTTTTGTACGTACAAGGGGAGCGCCGTCTTACAATAATGTTTTTTTTTATTTGATTAGTAAATATTTTCAATCTAAAATATGTATTACCAAAAAATATACTGTATTATCAATAACATAAATAACATAATTATGAATATATTTTTTTACTTCTTAAATATGTTACTTTATTTATTTATTTTATTTTTATTTATTTATTATTTACATATAATATGACATTTGAGTTATTTTTAAAACATTTTTAAAATTATTATTTATTTTTTTACAGGACTAACCAAGCCAATTAACATGGCTTGTCGGTAAAGATTCTTTACATTAAATCATATGATAGTCCTACATAGTTGAATAATAATAATTACTACTAACTTAAATATAAGGAGCGAAAAAAGGACATATAATTTATGCTTTCAAAAAAACATTTAGAAAAATGTAAAAAAAAAACAAAAAATAAGTGAATGATAACGCAGTTATAAGATAAAAAATAAATAATTACAGAACCGGAGTACCAAAATTTAATACAGAAGTGTGTACATATTTTATAGGCACAAAGCATTTTATTAAAAACATTATTTATTAACATATCCATATCTATATCTATACCTATATCTATATCTATATATAAGTCTATATCTATATCACATCCTCATCCATATCCATACATATATATACCCATACATGCACACATACATATCCATACATACATATATACACATACATACATATGAACATTTTTTTTGTTTTCCTGACAGCACTTTTTTATTTCCTTTGTTTATTTTATTAAATAAAAATATTCCGCTGTAAAACTCGTAAAGTGATGTTGTGCTGCTCTTTTTAATTTTGTTTTTTTTTATACTTTTTTATGGATTTGACGTAAAATATTCTTTTTAAATAATCGTTTCATATCAATAACCCTTTTTTTTTTTTTTTTATTAAATTGAAAACATATTATACATAATTATATACAATATTCACAAAGAGTTTTAAAAAAAAAACTCATTTAGGAACATACAGATAACACATTTATTTGAAGACGTTTTTATATTTTAAACTATAATATTATTTACAAAAGCCGAAAAATTAAAATTATGATATACTACAAATTAAAAAGGGTATGAAAAATACTTGAAAATAACAAAATAAACAGAATACTAGGCATGGAAATAAATTCAAAATGATGTTTACATTATGCAATCTGGGAAAGAAAATTTTAAAAGTTTAAAAATTACATGTTTGTATTACATACTGAACTAGTACAAAATAAAATCAATTTTTTTAATTAACAAAATATGCGCACACCCAATACAGGTTATTTTTTTTATCAAAAACGTATTGAAATTATGTATACAAGCTAAAAAAAGTATAAAAAACACAAATAAAATTTAAATAGTTTTAAAAATTACATATACAAGCAAAAACGGTAAAATATTAAAAGATATATGTTCAAGATGCGCATTCTCTGGATAAACTAACATTATTTATTCAAAGTACTTCTGGAAAAAATAATTCTTCAATTCGCACGTCCTGTTTCTATATTTTGAAATTGGTACTTTAAATTTTTGTGGCAATTGATGACTGATTTTTAAACATTTATTGATGTTATCATTAATGCCCATCCCAGTCTTACATTATGTGCGGATCCCGACATTATAGTTTCACCACAAATTTGCGTGAGAGACGCATTTAAATAGCGTTCAGCATTTTTTTATCGTTGTCTTTCGAATTCCATACTTCCACATCTATGCCGGTCGGAACCAGGACGATGACAACGACAACATTATAATTTTATAAATTTTATAAAAACAAACGTTAAAAAACCTTTTTTAAAAGCGCGTAATAAAACACTACTAAATATATATAATTGTTCTTAATTTAGGTACCGATTGAGCGTCATGATCAGTAGTTTTATAAATATTTACTTAACTTAAGGTGTAATCGAAAAATAACACGTAACTGGTAAAATTATTCAATTTTAACATCAGTTAGATGTTATATTAGTCAATAGAGCGAATAATAGTTTAACTTTTCTATGGTGACCGCCTAATCATTTGATTTGTTGAAAGCGTTATGTACTCAATTTATGAAGTTAGTAATTTGTATAAATAATGTATTTATGGAAAAACTGAATTAATGGCAATAATATTATTAATATTAAAAGCATAAATTTTGTGGTAATTTTTAATAATAAATGTAGGTATACTTATATCCACTTACATAAATTGAAAACGTGTTAAGAGGTTATTTACAAATACTTCATAACATTTATAGAAATGGTATTCGGTTCTTTATTTTCTATTGGATTATGACCTGTCAGTTGCTGTTTAATTGATAACTTTTACCCACGTTTAAACCTCTATATCTCTTAATTTAAATAAATTTTTCAAGCGCCATTTTGGTGTACGAAGAATTCCTTACAAACAGTTTTTTTTACATTTAAGTTTGTAAGTGAAAATTCTTGATGGAAGTACATTGTAATTCGGACCAGTCTCGAAGATGTCGCGAAAGCGATGAAACCGGTCACTGGATATTCCAAATTTGTGGATTAAAGTATCACTCGTGTTTTATTTATGTAATAAAAAGTTTTATTTACAATGTATCAAAACAAATTTTGCATTCTTAATAATATATGTTTATATGTATGTAAAGATCAATCAATGCCGTTCGTAGGAATATAATTAGATAAATAAACTTTATGGGGTAATATGGCAACAAATAAAAGAATTGGGTTTTTTTTACCTTAAGGAAAAGGGAATATTTTCGAAATTCAAGTACCAGAAAACATTTTTTTATTAATTAAGAACGACTAATCAGTAAAAAATTAAAATTAATAAAAAAAACTTTTATAATTTAAAAAAGAAAAACACAGTCGAAATGCGATAATACCGCACTAGTTTGGTGTTCTGGCCTAACTAAAAATTAAATTTATTGCTCACGCACAACCATTTTTTTCTCGTTTTTGTATCTTAATTAGCACATACGACAAAAAAAATCTTCTCTAAATTAATATCATTCATGCGTCGCACTAAAGTGCGTCCAGGTACGTTGAAACGTCTGGAGATCTCGCGAATAGAGCCTTTTTTCTGCGTAATATCTTCTACAGCTTTCTGCAGTGGTTCCACCGTCCGTCGTGCTCAAAGATGATTCGTTTTGTACTGTCGAGGCATTCTAAAATAAATTTAAAAAACCGTTAGCATAAAACTTCCGCTGTCTTCGACATATAACTCTAAATAGCCAACGCGTGACATTTTAAACGTCAAAACAAAACGCATTCAAAATGGCATCACAAACAGAGTTCCGAGTCATGGACCTCATTTTCCAAATGTATTCTAAAAAAATCATTAACAGGGGCTATTTTCAAGAAAGTAACTATCACAAATATAGTTTCAGCTGTAATTCAATGATTGGTTTTCATTAGTGAATAAACTAAGGAATTTTTGCGCGATTTATGGTTGTGTGGCATATTGGAAAACGGGGCGTAGTTCCCAAGTTACTATATCTTTATTTATATAATTCTTCTGTACGTTTGATATCACCGAACTCTTCTTAAACGGCTTAATTGATTTACGTGCGGTTTTCAACGAAATGTAGATCTTTGCCCTGAGCGTGTTCGTTGATATTAAAATTTTTAATGGAATTTGTCAAAAAAAAGTAAGAAGCATAAATCTTTTGTTCATCGATCTAGCAGGGTTGCATTCGGAAAGAATGCATATACAAAAAAAAGAAGGACGTTGTTTTTATGTGTTTAAAAAAATTGTGTTTTTAAATGGTTACAAACAACATTCGCTTTTTATAAATTCCAATCCAATTATTACCTTACATTCCTTATAATTTCTTCCCATTTATTTATTTGTACTGGATTTTTGGTAATGCTAAAATAATATTAACTGACATTTAATACATTTTTAAACATCATTTAAATCTAAATTTTTACAAACAATATGTATCTTTTTTAAGTGATCCCGTGTTAGTAGAATTCGTTCGAAAGTTTCGGCTCAGCAATAGCGGAAGACTTTATAGACACGAAACATATTTTCGCCTTCGAACCAAAGATTTTGCGTAAACCTAGAATTTACAGTGCACGAATAATAAAAGAGGCAATTAAAATACATGAACAAAGATGACGGGCTCAGATTAAACTCATGGTTTCCGGCTCTACACACACCATAAAAATGACACGGAATGCCTGCTGGCGACTGCGACACGGTACAAATCACTAGTACATAAACACATATTGCTTTCTACAAAACAACACAGTTTACCTTGAAGATAGATCCTGCAATGGTAGCCGAAACGTCGAACGAATCCAACATACATGGGATCACATAAAATACATTGTAATAGCAGTGACAGTAAAAATCTACGCACCTATTTTACAAACATCATCTTCATTCCCTTTCTGAACCTAATGGTGCACGGCGCACTGCATTGGTACACCAATCGCAGCGTATCTTGATCTTTTTTGTTACGTGAAGGTAAGATGATCAGTCTTACGCTTCAGGTACCAGTCTAGGGATTATGACATATTCTAGTATGAAAACACCCTTTGTAATAAATATTTCGTATCAACCATGTCGGGAATCGAACCCGAGAACTCTTGCATGGTAGGCAAACGCGCTGACCATTACACCACGAGGCCGACATTACAAACAAATATATTGCAACGAATTTAATTAAAGCAGCCTTGGCGGATTTTTCAACGTCATTATCATCCGTTACGTAAGGGTAAGGTGATTAATCTTACGCTTTAGGCGCTAGTCCGGGGACAGTGATACTTTACAGATATTTCAAAAAACGAATGAATAATTTGGCAGAGCAATATAAAAGTCTTGGCACATACAATTTACTATTTGCCATTAGCAAGTTAAACTAATAATTATGTTTATTTAGATTTATATTAGCTATCGACAATTCATGGTGGAATTCCATTTGTAATTATAAATACGATAACTTATGTTTGAATATAAGTTGTAAATTTAAAATGCTTAGTACACCTCTGCTTATTTATTTGACCAATTGGAGCTTTCACCCTGGGCCACAATGGGCATCTTCAGACCCATCAAAAGATGTCCATTAAAGGATGCAAGCGCTGATTGGTCAAATATATAATTGGTCGCTATTTACGATTTAAACGAGCACTAAATAAATAGTCCAGATCTTGTCTTGATGTCCCTTATGTTTGTCAATGCTTCTTTTCGTTTCTTAATTATTTTTATTTATTCTTTTATTATTATATTTAAAACCTATAAATTGTATACATCGACAATGTCAGTTAATAAATAAATAAATAAGTGGAAGTGTACGAAGTATTTTAGATAAAAAGTCATTTATCAAATATCAGTTATTGTATAATTCTGCTTGTCTACAAATTGTCGGCCTCGTGGTGTAGTAGTCAACGCGTTTGCCTACCACGCAAGAGCTCTCGGATTCGATTCCCGGCATGGTTGACATTAAACATTTATTTAAAAAGGTGTTTTTACACTACAATATTTCATCCTATGCCTTTGACCACCCAGGGAGTCCTTCTTTATCAATATTCAATTTTAAAAAGATTTTTTTTTTTATGCCTTATAGTTTACTGTGAGCCTCATAGTATATTGTTTAGAGCATTTGCATATCATTAAATAAATAAACCTCATTAAATAGTGATTATATATCTCTAAATTTTAATGAATTTATTGCTCTTTGTATTTAATATACTTATATTGTGTACCTCTTTAAAAAAAATATTTTTTAAATTCTATGAGGTCGACTAATCTCCACTCTATATCCTTTTACAGGAATTTTACTTGAGATTAGCCACTAAATAATTTAGTGTGTGTGTGTGTAAACTAAATCATGCATATTTTATACAAAGAAATAAAAAAAATCACAGCATTCTTTTTTTACCGTGCCACGAAGATTTGAACGATACGTGTGAAATGTCCAAATAGTGCATATTAAACTAACAGAACATCACGTAGGAGTCGTGAAACCCTATTATTCCATACAAACTTATCTGTAGATAGAATTACATGAAATGTAGGCTATAATTTGTATATTGGAATTGTAGTACAAATGTTTTTAATCTTTTTTCTTTCAGTATATTCGAATTGTCTGTAACACGCCGTCCTATTTTTTTTTTCCAACCGGGTCCCGTATTACATGATACGTTAACAGAGATCTTCAATTGCTTTTAAAGAAAATTTGTATTTCGCTAACGAATTTTTTATTATTTTTCATTCTCAACATGTTTTACTACATATCACCGACGAAGATATTTCATATTTTGAATTCAAATACTCACACAATAGTTTTAATTATTGTTAACTACTTTTGTAATCGAGGTCCTTGGCCGGATTACAATTGAAAATTTTGGGTTATCTTTGATTTTCTATAACATAAAAATAAATTTGTTGATTTCTGACGATAATATTTAACAATTTCATTGAAATATATCCATTTTCGCACAGGAAATAGAATTTTACTTTAAAGACATTTTTACATAACTTTGTAAATTTTCCATTGTAATCAGGGTCCTGAATTTTTTTATGGATTTGTACCCACTCGAACACATGTGTATTTTTTATGTAAGTTAAAATTATTTTACCATATAGATTTTAAAAATCACATCGAGTGGTGCATGGGGTATTGCATTTGTACTCTAATTTGAGAGTATCTGAATCTAATGTTTGTAATTATAGGATTAGCATATAATCACTTAACGACTTTTTATGTCTAACGGTTTCGAGACGTACCCGTCTTTTCGTCAGGACACTCACTACACTAACATGCGAATTCTAAAATACACAACAATGTTTGAGTATGTCCAAATGCTTGCAGACTGGCTGGATTTCCTCCCTAAGGAGTTATTCATTTTTCAATTTATTTCAACAGAGAGGAAAAACATTTTTGAGAAGGGAATATGGAAGTCTAGGCATTTGCAGGACTGACCTATCATTAGCTGGTTTAAGTGGCCACTTTACACACGTGTAACATTCACCATTCTGCCCATGTTTGAACATCCACCTTTCCTTAACTCTTCCATCTATCGACTTTTGTGAAATAAAAGAGCTGAAACCTTTATCACGTGGGTGAGATTCATTCGGCTGAACCGAATCACCTTCTAGGCAACGCCTAAAAACAATTTTCCAATTTTGAAAATCATAAAAATACACAAATTACTTGCGGAGTTATAAGGGGATGCAATCACTACCGCGTCCGAACGTGCACTTAAAATTAGGTTAATAAGATTCAGTGATATTTTGGTGAATGGGTGGGGGGGTGAGGGGGTTAGGGTTTCCATTCGAGACTTGTGACTAGAAATTTCGAGAGTCTCGAGACATTTACAATATTGAGACTTCCGAGGTGCTGGTATCGAAATTTTGAGGTCAGAAGTGCGATTTTGAACACTCTTTAGGGGGTAGAGAATCAGTAGTTTACCTTATAATAACGTGCTGGCAATGTTTTCTCTACCCCCTAAAGATCATTCAGAATAGCACTGCAGGTCTCCCATTAGTTCAAACTGATGGGAGACTTTCTGGACAAGTTCGGAAATCCACCAGTGAATGTACCTGAAGAGACTGTCAAAGAGTTTCAACATCACGTCGCATCGTGAAATATAACGATTTTACTGTCATAATTATTTTATAATTTGAAAATTAATGTCAGCCTCGTGGTGTAGTGGTCAGCGCGTTAGCTTGCCATGCAAGTCGTATCAGGTTTGATTCCCGAGATGGTTGCTATGAAATATTTATTTAAAAGGGTGTTTTCACACTGGAATATTTCATTGTCTCTGTACTGGTACCTGAAGCGTAAGGCTGATCATCTTACCTTCATGTAGCAAAAATGATTAAGATACGCTGCTATTGGTGTACCAATACAGTGCCCTATGCACCATTCGGTGCGATAAGTGAATGGTAAAAAATGAAACAAAACGTAATCATTATTTTTTAAACGAATTATCGTTAGTATCAAATAAGCTTTAGTGGGGGTGGGTATCTGATAAAATTTTTATAACAGCAAAGGTAAAACTATTAGTCGTACGCTTCAAGAACAGTACAATATTGCAGAGTGAAACCATCTTTAAAACAAATATTTCACGTCAACCCCGCCAGGACCTCAAAAATCGAAGGGAAACGCGCCAACCACTACACAACGAGGTAGACTCATCTCCACTCGGTTCTCATTTTCAAGATTTGCCATCGTGTCGAAACGATTTAAGAATAAATAATCAACATAAAAAAAACATGTAAACAAATGGGAACTCATGATAACCATAAAAGTTGACATTGCGGTAAATTATACGCAATATTGAGGTTTGCGGTTTTTAACAATATCCTCGGTATCTATCGACTATGGGAGACTTGAATAACCTGATTATTATTTTTGAATTTAGTTATTTTACAGTACACATTTTATCAATTGGTACTTATTGGTACGGTATTTTCATGTTTTTCGATTTTCAAAAAGATTTATATAATTCGAATTTAACTAGTTACAAATTACCATATAAAAAGTTCACAATAAGCTAATAGTGGAACCAGGAACAACTCATCCATGATAACTTGCTTCGACTAGGTAAGAACCCTTCTTCTTCCTCTTGGTCTAGGTCGTAAGACCTGTTGGTGGGCTGTCCTGGGATGATGACATCTAACTGTCCTACCATCTTTTTGGGAGTCTTCCTAGTAGTCTTTAGCTCAGGTGTTTTCTGACGTAATGATTTTTGCAATACTCGTATCTTTTATGCGGTCCACGTGGTCCCTCAAAAAACGTATTCTGCACCTCACTGTGTATTCAACACCACAGATAGACCTTATAGTTTCATTTCTGATTTGATTTCTAAGAGTTTTGCCTGCGGTGTAGCGTGGGGTCATTTCTGCTAGTCTGAGAAGGCTTTTTGTTCTGTCGGTGTCGGCTCATCTTCCATCCTTCTACGAGTATCATGATGGGTCGGATACATGTTTTGTTAAGGGTTTTTCAATTGGCGCTGATAGATTTTCACGGCCCGAGGCGACCATTATGTTTTGATGAAATCTGCCAAATATATGTTTTATTATTTAATTACTTATGTCAAATCACCATGGCAAGTAATACAATTAAACAGCACGTTTAAATGATAAAATTTTACTATCAAAATGAGTGTTCGTTGGTGCAAATGCAAACACGCAAACCAACCAACGACAGCTCATAAGCCCTGTAGATGCCTAAACGTATATATCCCATTTTCTAAAATGTTCTTCATCTCTGTTGTAATACATTGACACAGGTTACGGTTTATAGTGACACAACCAGGAATGACCCGTGCTGTGAACTCGCCCAGACTCGCTTGAAAATCTGTGTTGAGTGGAGCGAGGAAGGACTTCGTGTTCATTTACAAATTTTGAAATAATAATACCTTACCTTACCCGTATCTTAGTGGACAAAACACGGGAGTTTACTTTTTGCCGTTTCGAAGTTAAAAATGCAGAAATTATAGCAATTAGCTATTTTATTCTAGATCAAAATACCGAAGTGCACTTTCGTCATGTTTTGTTTCAAAATGTTTTTTAAGTTGTAATAAAAATCTAAAGTCCACATTGTTTTAATGCAAAAAATATCAGTACCTAGTCCCAGATACGCTATTTACGTATGTCTTTTTATTATCAAAATAATTATTATTTTACGTATAAAGTTTTTTATCGAATTATCTCATTTAGTTAAAAAAATTGTTTTGTTTTGGAAATCACAGAATCACAAAATATTGTTTCCTTAGCATTTCGTTTAATGTGTTTCTCGTGGTTCTGTGTCCTGGAAAAGAATCGAAAATTACGAAATTAATAAATAATAAATGATTTTCACTCTTGTGTTTTCTTTGTATAGTCATTTGTGTATATCATCGACCTATTAATATCATAGACGCGCCCTGAGCCCTCAAGAATGATGAAACTAAACAGTAGATGCCCAACGCGTATTTAGTCGTTCTTCGACCGTTAGAATCGAAACCAAAATGCCTGCTTCTGTCATGAAAGCGTATAAAAACCTTTCCTTTAAACATTGAAAAACAGAATTGCGTAACTTTTTATTGTTAAATATTATTTTCCATGAGTTAGTTTAGAGGTAAATATTTGAACAAAAATTAAAATAATTCTCACGGATCAGAGATCCTGAGTTCAAACTCCACTTTATCACAACTTCATTTCCATTTTCTAATAGTGAGTTATTCCCAACTCGTTGAAAATGGTCACCAAAATTGAAATATTAGGGTAAATTATAAGAACGCTAATAAAAAAAAATTTTTTTTTGTTAATCTCAAAGTACACCTAGCGGTGCAATAACAAAGCTCTTCTTACTTATAGCGATACTCTGATATGAAAATGTTTTCAAAATATAATAAATGCCAGTTAATATTATTTTTGCGTAATATACGCACGCTCGTTGATTTCAGCCCTGGTATACATAAACAAACTCAGTAACTATGGTTAAGTTTTCGTATCACTACTTTTAAAAATATTTTACTCTGTAAGGTGCGTCTGTATATATTAATAGGTCGATGGTATATGAATAGTACTATTTGTATATATATATGGTCTTTATGGTTTATGGTATCACTCTTTATCCATTATGGAAAAAAATATTTTAATTAAAAGAAGAGTCAATAAATTGATTGATGACTAAACAAATTAAAAAGCTCGGTTTACATAATTGCACCATTTATATTACTGGGAATGTAAAGCGTGTATAAATTTTAAAGGCCCTTTAAAAATGATCATTTTTTTAAATAGTAAACATGTATACACATTGCATTTTTAAAAATAAATAAAATTAAGAGGACAATCTGTCTTACTTTTCTTCGTACAAACGTTATTCCGTATTTTTGTTCTGGATTATGGCACTAGAACAATTATTGATAAATTGTGTCTTATGGGACCTAAGACCATCCAAAAACACAAAAAAGCACCTAGTTTTATTTGCCGCCTTCAGACGTACGGTGTATAATACGATAAAAAAAATTGAAAGTCAGAATCGGTAAGGTTAAGGCTCGGCAATATTTGAATGCTTGAAAAATATCATATGGCACAATAAACAGCCTAAATAAAACAATTCATCATCATCTACACGATACCGGTATCTGCTACAGCAAAATAGAAATGCTCCATATAAGAAACAATCGGAAGAACTTTAAAAGTGAGTAATATTTTTCACACAGTCCACAAACTTCTTATTCCTGCTGTTATTAGTTTACAATGCCTGAAAGTCATTGAAGTGACAAAACAAATTTGATAATGTTGCTATTTTGCTAATAAAATTATTGAGTTGTCAATGTCAACTGTTAGTCCTAAATATTTAACATGTTCAATTTCAATTAGTCGTTCTTCGTTTATGTAAGAATCTATTTTATGACTTTTTTTTTCATTATGTGTAAGTCGGTTTTAATTTCGGACTTGGCGTCTCACGTCCAAATCTCGAGTAATGTGTTTCCTTATCCACTCACTCCGCTAGCCTACATATTATTATCCTCAGTAAGAAGGGCATTGATCTCCTGCAGTACCTAATGGAATTCTGGGCATATTTATTTAATGAAGGATAGTTTGGTCGTACTGGCCCGCGATAACGGCCTTCCTAATGTTAAATCGTAAAAGATTTTCGGGTAACGAGCTCCACACGAATTCGGGTAAATATTTGAATAATGCGTAAAGCCAACTAGTGTTTGACTAGCGTATCTAAGTGAGCCAGAAAGTACTGATAAACACCCATAATACAGGAAATCAAAATACATATTTTCTCTTGTATTTCCTTGTTTAATTTTGTTACAAGATGAAGCATTTTTAAAAAGATAACGTCCTATTAAATTCAGAAATGTGTTAGTTAAAAACACGTTTATACAAAAAATACGTTATTGGAATAGTTTATTTTATTTATTTATTAATTTCAAATTACATTTGTGAACATATTGTTATGCCCGTGTTTAGTCATAATAATAAACAACAACAAAATATAAAATAATATGAAATTTAATGTCACGTCTTGTTTTTTTTTTCAATGATTTAATTTTGAGGACCGTCATTACTTTTTACTCAGAGTAATAATTCTCTAGAGAAGTCCTTAAGCTCTTTTGCATAGAACAGAAGCGATCCAATTTTTTGGTTTGGTTTTAGATTTTTTTTTTATAAAATAAAAATAAATATTTGCGCAATATACACGATTTACCCAAATATGTCATTTAAGGGCCATTTTAAACGAGTTGTAAATATCTCTCTATTAAAAATGTGAATCAAGTAGGGACAGAGAGAGATTCACACCATAGACATTTGATCCGTGAGTCGGAGACACTAGCCACGGGATAGAAAATTCACTAGAAATTTTCACTAGAGAAAAGTTGGAATTTACTTTTTGAGCGCTGCGGTGCTACTCGTAGATTCAAAACTAATACGTCTTCGTCGACGATTATAAATTATCATCATTTCAATAAACGTTATTAAATGATGGCATATTACCTACCGACTTTATATGTCTACCGGTTGCGAGACTCTTCGTCAGGACATGAATTCCACCATGAACCTTCACCATCGTAAGTGAAGGCGTACACAGGGATTTGCGTGATGGTATCAATATATTACAATAGGGTACGTCGCAAAACCATTATACAAATAAAAGTCGGTAAGTGTTTACATAAAAGAGAAAGGAATGTGGAAGTCTAGGCATTTACAGAGCTTACGACCTGGTGTTTACTGATTTTAGTGACCACTTTTCACACTGTAACATTCACCATTCTGACAACGTTTAAACATCTACATTTCCTCAACTCTTCCATCTGTTGACTTTTGCGATATTCATCCGGCTGAACCAATTCACCTACTAAGCAACGCCTGGAAACAATTTCCCAATTTTTATACTTCTTATTTTTTTAATTATTTTTGTTTATTGGGGATATCAACATCAAAATATACATGTAACAAAATTACAACAAATAAAATATACAGAGAATAAAACCAATGCCAGATATCCACAGAAATACATTAAATCCACGTACAATACATACTAGTGTGTTTGTGTGAGTATAAGTGAGTGAGAGGGTGGGTGTTTTATTGGAATGAGGGTGGACATGTGTGTAAATATTGCACAAGTGTCAAGTGTCGAAAATATAAATATATTTAAAATATTAAGAATTAGAGAAAAAATAAAATAAAATAAAATAAAATAAGATAAAATAAGACTTTATTATTGAAACTAATTATAAGACAAAAAAGTATGTTTTAAGACGCGATTTTTAAATGTTATTTTTATTACAATCTAATGGATCAATAAGGGGAAAGTTCAAATTATATTCACTAGCAAAACGTGTAAGCGGAGAGTTCTGGGCATAGTTCGTACAAACTGCTGGCACATGAAAAAGAGAGCTCGACGTGTGACGGGTGCGGTAGCCCTGGACATATAATGATAACTCCGACAAAAGAGCAGGACTATCAAGGCGTCCACTGAGTATGGCATGAAGCACCCCCATGCCCAACAGTAGACGGCGATCTTCTAAAGTAAGCAAGTGGTGTTTTTTGCAGGAAGACATATAATTGAGATTGGCATCTCCAGTTAAGATATCTAAGGAATGTCCATTGAATTTTCTCGAACTTTTCTTTATGTGTGATATATTGTGGAGACCAAACAGAAGAGGCATACTCGAGCAAACTGCGAACATGAGCAAAGTAGACCATTTTAATACACGCGATATCTTTAAGTACCTGACATTTTACCAGTTCGTTGATTATTGGCCTCGTGGTGTAGTGGTCAGCGTGTTTTCCTACCATGCAAGAGGTCTCGGGTTCCTGACATGGTCGATATAAAATATTTATTTAAAAGGGGTGTTTTCACACCAAAGTATTTTATAGTCTCTGGACTGGTACCTGGTAGTGGTCAGCGTGTTTTCCTACCATGCAAGAGGTCTCGGATTCTTGACATGGTTGATATAAAATATTTATTTAAAAGGGTCTTTTCACACCAAAGTATTTCATAGTCTCTGGACTGGTACCCGAAGCGTAGGATTGATCATCTTACCTTAATGTAACAAAAATAATCAAGATACGCTGCGATTGGTTTACCAATTCAGTGCCCTATCCACCATTAGGTGTGGAAAGGGAATGATGAATCAAACAATGTTTTAAGTATGTCCAAATGTTTGCTGACTGGCTGGATTTTCTCCCTAGGGAGTTATTAATTAACACGAATGTTACACAGTGTGAAAAGTGGCCATAAGCCTTGTAAATGCCTAGACTTCCATATTCCCTTCTCAAAAATGTTTTCCCTCGGTTGCGACAAATTTAGACCTAATTAAATGTTTATATAACTCCAACGGGTTTTAAAAAATTGTGATAATTTTATTTTTTTTCCATATAAAATACACGTAAAACGATTCGCTTGCTTCAGAATGTTTTTCAAGGATAACAGTCAACTGGCATGGACTAATTTACGTTTTTTTTATTTATTCACTAACGGCCGTAGCCAATTTGTACAAAATGTTTAGTAAAAAAATTAATAAAACAAACCACCGCGCCGTTTCCCCGTAAGGGTAGGCAGAGAGGATAGAACTTCACATCACACTATTTTTGCATACACTTCTCGCTTCCTCTACATTCATACATCATTAAACATGTATCTACATTTTCAAGTAATAAAATGTATAATATAGTTTAAATATATACTAAAACATAGTAAAGAGAAAGCATAGTTAATTAAAAGGTTAATAAAGATTATAGATTAGTCAATTTAATTCAACTGGTTTAAGTGGCCACTCACTTCAAACATAGGTAAAAAGGTGAATATTGCGCTGTGTGTAAAGTGGCCACTTCAACCCGCCAACGACAGGTCATAAGCCCTGTAAATGCCTAAACTTCCATATTCCTTTCTCTAAAATGTTCTCTATCTCTGTTGTAATTTGTTAATCTTAATAATTCTATGGGAGTGAAATCCAGTCTTTTGTCTCAAACATTTAGACAATCTTAAAATATTGTAACTAAAATAGAGCCAGTAAATGTAATTTTTTAAAGATTTGTGATGAAACTGTGAAACATCGTTAGAAAAGTAATTAAATATAAGATACATATTAAATTTGTACATATGAAGAACACATAGGTATTATGTTGTGTACGCTAGTATAAATAAATTGAATTCTACAAACGTTAAGATTGAATTTTTGATTCATTGTTTATTGCAGTTATGTCAGTGTATATTATATAGTATGTATGATTGTGACTAATGACTAATTATATTTTTTCGTTGCCGTTCAGTCACTAACCCTAAATATGACAATTATGAGTTTAAAATCCCATTCGAAGCGTAAAATTGTGTTCTTTCAGAGGCAAACGACACCAAGGTAACATAGTTAGAAAAAAGTCGTGTGAATCCGAATTATTTGTTTTTTACTGTTTGACCTTACATTATTATTACTATTAAACTGACCATCTTACCGTCATGTAACAAAAATGATCAAGATACGCTGCGATTTTTATACCAATACAGTGCCATATGCGCCATTAGGTTTGGAAAGAGAATGATGATGATGATATTATTAAATTTGAAAAAAGTTGTAAAATTTTTTCTTTTTTTCATTTTTTTTGGCACCACAACAGGCCAGGACGCCCAATTACAGTGGTGAAATATTACATTACAGAACAACCAGGCTTGAGAAAAATCACATTTTAATTTTTGTGTTCTCACCGGGAATCGAACCCGGAACCTTCCGTGCGTGAGTCAAGCGTCTTGATCACTATACCACGGAGGCCGCTTTAAATAATACTTCATTTTTAACCTCAACATTATATTAATTATTTCTTATATTTCCTTTCTTTCACTAACACTTATAGCTTGCATTGTTCAGATTAAAAATAAGCAAAAGTCACTTTACTAATTTCTTGATACCTTGATTTAATAAAATCAAAAAGAAAAAGTTGCTAATGGAATTTATTAAAAATATATTTAGGTTTGTTGTGTTCGTAAAACCCTCAAAACACAAAGATCTGATTTTTCCTTGATCTCCAAACCATCGGAAGCAGATAAGGGTATGATAATTTCGAATCAGCTGTGTTTTTATTCATAAATACACTGAAGACTATTGTAGCAGAACATCTAAAATATTTTATTGTCAAAATTGTCGAACGGTAGCTCAATATAACTCACCTATTGTTAGATTACAGAATACCGGGAATGAATATGCATCACATTTTGATATATTTAGTTTATCTCTGCCTAACTTAAAAAATAAAGTGACCAACATATTTTTATCAAAAAGAGCAAATCATCTTCAGAAGATTGGGTTGGAATAGTTATAATTTGATTGATTAATGTATTTTGTTATTGTTTAATTTATTTAAAATATATATGTATTTCAAGTAATTAATAATGTGTACAGTACGAGTATATTAATATTTCATACTCGATTTTTTTTTTTTAATATTTTTATTTCTAAGCACTCTTTATACCACATATATGTAAATGGCAGAAATGCCGTATATAAATAAATAAATAATATAAAAATATGGGTGCATAAACACTGGAAAAATTGTATTTATTTACTGATTCAATCGGGGTAGGTGCTTTGTTATTAACGCAATAAATAGTTATGATGATTTAGAAAACTTTATTACCAATGTTTCTAACTTTTGTGATACTGATAAAAATATCTGTTTCTCTTGGTATTTAAATAACAACTTTTACCGTAACCCAATAATTTTTCTTTACTTTGATAATAATAATGAGTATCTTACTACCAAAACACATAAAAAATCCTCTTGTAGCTCATCTGTCTGTTTTGTTTTTAAACAAAGTAATGTCAGTCAGTAACCTGTTTCTAAGAAGATAATGATAATACGGTCACTAGACCATGGAATAAACGGGATGGCAGGTGACATAGACCCGAAATTCCTTACAGATATGGCCCACGATGATATGCTTATATTCAATTTAATCCAATTAAAAATGTAACTTTAGATCTGATGCTCGATTATGATGATATCAAACCTTTATTCATTACTGCGAGACGCTAACGAGGGAATGTACATAATACTTTGACATTTCCGATAATAATATGATTTTTTCAAAATGTACTTGTAACAATAAATAATATAAAATCTGTACCTTAAAGGATAAACCGGGAAAATCACACTGAGCGAAATGTCCAGGAAATGAATTGTACGATTTCCGAAATATCATAATTGTTAGATAATTTCAATCTGTAAAGAAATTTCAATGAAAAATAATTATTGTTTTGATAATAAAAGTACAGTATATTCAAACAGCGTATCTGGAGTTAGTGATGTTTTTTTGCATTAAAACAAGATGGACTTATGATCTTTATTTAAACTTTAAAAAGCATTTTAATGGTGAAAGTGGACTTCGGTGTTTAATTCACATATAAAATAGTTTATTGCGATAACTTCTGCATTTTTTACTTCAAAACAGCAAAATGTGGACTCCTGTGTTTTATCCTATGGGTTTAGGTGCATAAATGTTAAAACTTCGATATATATATTTTTCAAACTGTGAATTTGCATAAAATGTAATCAAATTGTAATAATTTCAATTAAATAACTGGTTGATTAATTTGTATTATGTTTTTAAAAAATATTTTTATTTATTTTTTAATGGCAGGCAAACGCGCTAACCAGTACACCATAAAGTAGACTGATCTCTTTTCGATGTCCATTTACAGAATTTTTATCTGATAGTAGCCGCTAAATAAATTTTATATCAATTAAAAAATAATGTAATAAATGTCTATTTACCCTAATTATACTGTCGTGTGGATTTAAACGATACGTGTGGAATGGGCCATTGGCTGTTTAAAAAATCCTACACACTATTAATTGACTAATTGCATATTTTATTAAATTCTTCATTTCTGTGGTGTCATCATTATCATTCCGCATCCGCATCCAGTGGTGCATAAGGCATTGCATTTGTAAACAAAATACAGCGTATATCGGTCATATGTTACATGAAGAAAAGGTTATCAGTCCTACGCTGGAAAAAACATTTTTTCCAACAATCTTTCATGCTTTTGATTTCAAGAAAACGCAGCAAGTTGGCTACGAACTGACTCAAATCCTTACAGGCCACGGATGTTTTATGAGCTATCTTCACCGTTTCAAGCTCTCAGAAATCAATAGCTGTCCATGTGATGACGAGACACCCCAAGATGTCCCTCATTTGTTGATGCATTGTCCCATTTTCAGCTTAAAGCGAATGCAGCTGGAGGCGCGATGCAGAAGTCTGGATGAGGGCCTAGAAGATATCGTAACAGTAATAATTCATAAGGACTTATCGCATGAGGTAATATCATACATGGTCAAAATAGTAAAGGTGATTGTTGAAATAAATAAAAATAGGACACCAAATGCCGAACGCTCTCAAAGTGGAACGGAAGATCTGCTTATGCCTGTCAATAGTTCGTCTTCTACTGTATGAGTTTCCACCACCAGATCCTCACACTATAGTAAAAAAAATAGAAGAAACATAACTTTTGCAGTTACTATAAGTCGTGTACATAATAAACAAGGCAAAAATTGGCTACTCCTTTATTGAAATAAAAAAAACAGTCCTACGCTTAAGGTACCAGTCAAGGAACAATGAAATGTTTGTGCTGTAAGACTTAAATATGTACTTTTGATTTACGTTATAAAAAACGTTAAAAAAGGAGTCTCATAGTTATTTTTTTTATTATTTAAGAAGATACATACGTAAACAGAAAACCTAAAAGAAAAAATAATGAAACCCACTAAACCGCAAAACCGGCTTTTAAGCCAGTTTCTTTTTTTCCTTTCCAAAGAAAAAAGTTCAAGAAATAATATAAATTTGAAAATCAATACAAACATAATCGAGAAATAAAGGATGAGCGTACGTATTTTTCACACAAAATATCTTTACAAAAAATTAAATAGACATAAAACAATCCTAATCCGTTTAAAGGGTTACATACATAAAATATATTTAAAGTTTTGGACATACTCAAAGTACTATTAATCTAAACTTAAAAGCATCAGGACTCCCAGGAGAAGCCTAGAGCTACATATTACAAGGGACCTATTTTTTTTTACTTTTCTTAAAAATATAATAAACCTGGCGTTTGGTAGAGGGTGAAACAAAAAAATTAAATTAGTTGTGACCATTTAGAACAAATTTGCTCTAGTGGCCAGTCCCCAATTTTCAAAAAAATTTGGGTGTAGTTTTCTTAAATTTTGATCATGTGTCTAATAAAGAAATATTGTAAAGCTTGTATCAGATCTAAATAAGTTTTGTTTTCCTTCGTAGTATTGTACCGATGTACTAGAGTTAAAATTTGGCAGGCAAGGTTCTTGGACTTTACGCGCAAATTTAGGAATTATGAAATATTTCGGTGTTTATGCATATTTTGGTGTAAACACGTGATTTTTTTATTGGTTTTATTAAAAACGCATTAAAACCTTTTACTACGATCGTCATGGCCATATAATTGAACTAAATACAAACGTTAATGAACTGCAGTTCAATTTTATTAAATATTTATTTAAGGCAAAGGTTTCTCTTTAATTTAAGTATTTTAGCACCAAAAGCAATGGAAATTTATTTCCTATTAAATTTAAATCAAATTACGATCGCAGAATTCTTATAATTTGATCAAGCCTAAGCCTGATTACACACTTAATTATAGATTG
Organism: Micrasema longulum; assembly: GCF_059751315.1. Classification (NCBI taxonomy): domain Eukaryota; kingdom Metazoa; phylum Arthropoda; class Insecta; order Trichoptera; family Brachycentridae; genus Micrasema; species Micrasema longulum. Next base: position 473,824 of record NW_028278823.1, read on the forward strand.
CAATATTATACTGAGTGCTCCAAGGAAGTAAGTCAATTTTTGTCAGGTAGGCAGCTATCGCAAGAGAAAATAATACATTATTAGAGTAGGAACACGCCAGAAAAGGTTAAGAAGGCTTCGGCTCTATTTAGAGCTCAAATATGTCAATATGTGTGTTGTAAAACGAAGACGGTTTATATGGAATCGGGTGGTGGTACTGTGGCTAGTGTCGTAGACTCACGGATCCGAGGGCCAAGGTTCGAACTTTACTCTACCCCAAATTGATTCTCTATTTCTAATAGTGCGGTATTTATAAATTGTCGAAAATACCCCCTTAAATTGAAACATTTCACCAGCCAATGACAGGTCATCAGCCCTGTAAGTGCCTAGACTCCCATATTCCCTTCTCAAAAATGTTTTTTCTCTCTGTTGCAACAAATTTATATATGAACAACTTCCTAGGTAGAAAATCCAGCCAGTCTGCAAGCATTTGGATATACTCAAAACGTTGTTGAATAAATAGTTGACTTATTGCCGTCTTTCTTAGAGCTATAGTAACGATCTGCAATATTTTATCAACTTCTGCATAAAAACAACTAATTCCCACTTATTGCCTTTTCCATGGTGCATCAAAAAAATTGGATCAAGTTTTTAATAAAGCTGTTTCACAAACTAGAGACAACAGCAAGTTTTTTAGTGATTACGAATTACGAGAGTTTTATTTTTAAAACATGACATAAATTCACGAACATTATATACTTCTGGACTACCTTAAAATATCGTCTTTTGGACGATATTTCAAGTAAGAATATCCTAACGTTTGTAGACAAAGATCGGATTTAAACCTTTTTGGGTATTACAACTGAGATTTAGGACATTTCAGACAAGGAAATGTGGAAGTTTAGGGATTTACAGGGATTATGACCTGTCGTTGACTATTTTAAGTGACCTCATTTGCCATTCTACCTATGTTTGAACATTCGTATTCATTTGACTCTTTCGTCTATTTTTTTGTGAAGTTAAAGAGCTTAAGCCTTTATTGATGCAGTGAGTTTTATCTGACTGTATTGTTTAACCTGCTAGACAACTCATTTTTTTTTTTTAGTTCATATCCTACTTATTTTGAGTAGGTCCAAACTTTTTAGACTATTACTAAAGTTAGTAAAATTATCGTATTACAACGAAGATGTTGAAAATTTAAAAGAATAACATATGTATTTCTGGGATTTTACAGGAATATACAGACGTTCTAAAATTGTAATTTACCGCTCGCATCAAGGAAAGCTTGAGTTCAACAAAAAATCTGTTTTGACTAATGAGGTCGGCAAACACATTAGTCAAAACAGCTAAAGATCAGAAGTTAAACAATTAAGATTTTTTTTTAATATCCCTACAGAGATGAGGTAGAATTTTTTCAAATTCAGGATTATGGATATTCGAGCGTTTACAGGGCTTATGACCTTGTCATTGGCTGGGTTAAGTGGCTAGTGTAAGATTTTACTAGTGTTAGTAAATATTAGTATATAACCACTTACCGACTTTTTCAGTCTACTATAATGATTTGATTTTAAGGCTGTACTTGCCGATAAAATATTATTTGTGTTTAAAGCATCAACTTTGTGGTCAAATATTTTAACTAATGTTAGTAAATATTAGTATATAACCACTTACCGACTTTTTTAGTATACTATAATGATTTGATAAAATTGGCGATGATAAAAATCTTTGGCTAAAGCTGTAATGACAATATTGATCACTAAAACATTTCTGCTGGAAATGTCAGCGCACAAAGCGGTTCTTATTGAATGATGCAATGGTAAAGAAGTATCTCGTTATTAATTTTTGATTCAAAATATTTTTTTTTTAAAAACATATTGCCCTATCTGCATCTTTGAAAAAAAATTATCGAGTTTAATATGATGTTTTTCCATGCATTTAATGACAGGATTTGCAATATTCTTGCCACGTGTTGGAACTTTCAGTGACAATAATCCTTAAAGTTCTTTTTTAGAACCGGTAGACGAAATAAATCGAATAAGGCTGAAACTTGCGCTGTGTGAGATGCGGGCAAGTGGCTAAAGAGCCGCATATGGCTCGCGAGCAGCAGTTTGCTGACCCCTGGCATAGACTTAAAGCTCCGCAAGAAACTTTTCAAGACAAATGAATGAGGGTACAAATCGGATCGGAATCGGACAAAATGGATCGGGCTGTGATCCCGTGGCTAGTGTTGCGGACTCACGAATCAGAGGTTCGAGGTTCAAACCCCACTCTACCCCAACTTGATTCCTATTTTCTAATAGTGAGCTATTTACAACTCGTTGAAAATGGACCAAATAAAAATAACAAATAGAAAGAACAAAAAAAAGAAAGGTAAATATTATAAATGCAAATATTTTCTCTTTAAAAAAAATCGTATATTAAAATTTCGTACATTAAAATATGTATTAATTCGTTTCTAACTCTCGTATATGTAAAAATGAAGACATAAAAAACATGTTTTCTCGCTGGGGTAACCCATGCCGAAGACACTTTCATCAAACCCCTTCACTCTGCAACGTTTATCGATCATCTGTTGCATGAAGGTAAGGTAATCAACCTTACGCTTCGTGTGCCAGTCCAGGAACAATAAATACTGAAGTGAAGAACCACCTATCATATAAATATTTCATCATGTCGACCTTCCCAGGAATCGAACTTGGGCCTCAAGCGTGGTAGGTGAACATGCAAACCATTACGCTAAGAGATGGATTTGTCTCATAATTTCCTTTTACAGGATTTTTACTTGAGAGTAGCCATCGAGTCACAATTGCTCCTCAAGGGGTCTTGCTATGTTTCACACACATAACTGTTTTTTTCGTCCGCTAGGACACAGACAAAGACAAATTATAATAGCTTGCATCAAATTAAATACATTCATTTGAGACCTTGTTTAAAATATGTAGGTTTTTAAATAATATATTATACAAGCGGAAGATTGATTTATTCATCCACTTGGCTCACGATTTGTTTGAAGAGTATTTTTTAAAGAATCCTAGTCAAACTTTATACATTGCTTAAAAACCTGGTATAAAGCCTAGGCATAGTGGTGAATCTTAAAGGATGGTATTCTCATCCTTATTCTACCAGGTTTATAATTAAGACCCTCTGAATTCCAAAGTAAAAATGCTATTGTACCTAATCAAAATAGAAAAATATAAAAAAATCTTTGTTTTTAAAATTTAAAATTAATGAGGGTCTATGAAAATACGGTAGAGTGAAAAAAAAAATTTTTTTGTACCAAATGATGGATTTAAAAAAATAATAATACCAGGGCCCTTAAACGCCACGATTCGGTTAAAATTTGAACTTTGTTTATGACCGCATAATTTTAAATAGAACACCGCCACGAATCTTGACGTCACAATTGTCCAGACCAAACATGTCGCGTTTCGGTAGAGGCATATTTTTTTAAATTTTGATTTTAAAAGCTATGTTTGAAAACATTTCTCCACATATTGATATTGAAAACACAACTCATTTTTTTTAATTCATTTCACCCATTTTTATTGGTATTCGTAGTATGTGAAATTTCCCTATTGAAAGCTGTATAACCAGCAAAAAAATTTGCTCACAAACTGCCACTAAATCCGATACTAAAAAGCTTTAGAATTTTACATATTTCCCGACCCTGATGTACGGGAGCGAAGTATGGAATTGAGAAAAACAAGTATGAAATTAGGCTGAATGCTGTCTTAATGCGACCCCTCTATGTACATAGGTGCACAAATATCGAGATCCCTATATTGTGTAAGGTTGCGATAAGCATTATTTGGCGGCTTCCGTGGTGTAGTGGTCAAGACGCTTGACTCACGCATGGAAAGTTCCGGGCTCGATTCCCGGTGAGAACACAAAAATTAGAATGTGATTTTCCTCAAGCCTGGGTGTTCTGTGATGTAATTCACCACTGTAATTGGGCCTCCTGGCCTGTTGTAATGCAAAAATAAAATAAAATAAATTATCGACAAAATCAAGAAAGGAGTTCTGCATTGGTTTGGCCGTGCATAGCGAATGAACGGCGAAGGAACGACTAAAATGATTTACGACGCGAATGTAGACGGATCCAGAAAACGCGGAAGACCGAGAGAAACATGGCACTACCAAATCCAACAAATACTTCAATTCAATTTAATTCAATAATTCAATTCACTTCAATTGTGTGGCTATTGTCTCGGACTCACGGACCAAAGGTCCGTGGATCGAATCCCACTCTACCCCAACTCGATTCCATTTTCTAATAGTGAGATATTTACAACTCGTTGAAAATGGCCATAAAAATTAAATATTTGGGTAACATAAGAACGAAAATATTTATTTAAAAAAATATATTAAAAAAATATTAAAAATAACATGTACGTAACAAACTAAAATTCAAGAGGTGCATATTATAAAAATAAGAAATATACGTTATGAGACTCTTGAGAAAATAGCAGGAGAATCCTGCTCGGGAAAACCTCTTCGGAAACATGGAACAGATCAACATCCAGAGCGATATTGTTCAGCATATCGCTAGCCCTTCCAACAGGCATAACTATCGGCAGGTCGTTCCTCTATATCGGAATATAAAACAATCTATGCTAACGATGTCTTAGGTAACCAATGCTCATCATAATCTCAGGATTATCGACAATACCGCGAACAATCGATAAAAATGTGTAGTCAAATACACATTCCTTCTAGTCTCTTGAAGATAGACATGTCAAAAATCAGATTAATCGGCGTGTGTTCATGAGATGATGTATGCCTGTAGAGGAATCGAGGTATGTTCGCAAAGGTAAAGTCATAAAGTATTCTTTTCGGGAAAACGCGTACTGGTTTGTTGTTTGTGAAATACCCGTATTTCCTCAAAATGCCCTCAAAAATCGTTATATTGATAAGAATGTTGATGGCAAATTAATTAAACGATTTTAGTTTTAAATTTTCAAAAGCGATTTTTAAATCATTTGATCTGATAATAAGAGACAATTTTTATCTAAAAGACTTTTTTTGGCTTCGGCCATTTTGAAAAATCACTCTTCAATTTTAGCTCGTTTGAAAAAATAAACTGTTTTTTTCCTAACAAACTGCAATCAACTTCCCACCTACTCGCTAGTGCGTACATAATATATAGAGTATTTTCATCGCCCATAATATTCCTTGGCTGAGTATCCGGCATAGTCACCTACTTATCTTCACACTTGCGTTTGACCTAATCCTCCCGATCCGAGGTGATAGATATCCAATAATCTGTGTGCGCACCCTTCGGCATTAGGTTCTAAACAATGGCTTTTATTCCCCCTTGGGCGAAAACCGTTTTAGAGCGCATTAAGAATCCTCGCTGTTGTCAATAAAAATCTTATCCAATCGAAATCACCAAACCAAATACGCCCAGCGTCCATTGCGACTAACCTTTACAATGCCGAATCTAACTGTTTTTTCGATTCCCTGGTATTATAGAAAACCCGTTTTACGATAAAACATCTAATAAGCTCGTGAGAGGATATGAAATAAGTTACATAAAGCATTGGATCGATGTATTAAACAGTGTATTTCAACCTTTTTGAATACGCGACCCCTTAAGTAAAAAAAAATCTGGCGTATGCCACTCGTATGCCCGCGATTTCAATGAAAATGTATTTTTTTAATGTTATAAATCTTTTAGATTGCTGACGGTATGCGTAACCTTAGAAAAATAACCATAGATTATAGTTTCCTCTCCACATAAGCAAATGCTGAGAAGTACCTGATTGGCCCACATCAGAATATCCATCCCGATCCCATCAGTTTAGCTAAAATAAATTAATATAGTAGCAGAAAAATCTTTTTTTTAAAATATAAACCTTGTTTATTATAAGCGAGGTAAAAAATAATGCAACTCCAATATAAAAATAAATAATGTTTTGCTTTGAAACCGGTCGGTAAAAAATAAAAATTAGTGGTTAAAAACAAAGTTGTTTTATTCATTTTATTTTAATGAATAACCACAAAGTTAGTGCTTCAAATAGAAACTTTATAAAAAAAACATAGTTTATGGTATGTTAAAGATTGACTTACGTTTATTCAGCGTGTATTTGTTTGAATGGACATATTTTGGGTTGTGCACTATTTTTTTAGTTTATAAATTTATATAAGTGTTTATATTTAATACCAGGGAATCTATGTATATAAAATTAGTGAGTAGAAAATGAATAGGGAGCGTTCTCTGGTTAGGACAGTCTATATCTAACATGGCTCCGCCTGTTCTGATGAAGATTTTTTATGTTTGTGTATTTTTTTTATAACTATATACAACGAGTTGTATGTATGCAACTCAGCAGAATTTAAGACTATTTTGTAAATATTTTTTTATTTTTTTTAATTAAAAAAAAAAAACGTGTTCGTGTAAATAGTAATGTACCACTATAAATAAATTAAAAACATGCGGGTTTGGTACTATTTTTATTAAGATATCTTAAAATAACAAAATTAGATATTTCTTATTTTACAGAACTAAAAAATATTTTTTAATTTAAATCTTCAAGTACAAAGAATGACGAAGAAGAAGCTGTGAAATTATTAGTGTCACTGGCCACATCCTTCTGGTGTGAACTAACGTGGTTAACAAATAAACTGGCGCAGCATTCTTGATAAAATTATTGTATTTTTTGTAGTGCAGGACCTTAACCCCTTGTTTTTTACTGTTTACCTCGTTTGCGACCGCGACCCCCCAAGCATGGCTTAGCAAACCCCCTGGGGGTCGCGACCCACAGGTTGAAGAACACTGTGTTTAAGAGATGCACTAAAGAGGGCGACTAGGGTTTACTGATCACGAAGTATACATTATTCTTCCATAATCCCGGTGTAGTGTACCAAAACAATACTTTTGTCGGCTCTGTTTTATTACCCGAATACGTTTTTATACACTTTCATACAAAACACACCTACCCACGTTCTCGGGTATTATACGGTACTATATTTTAGTTAACAACAAAAAGTCTCGAGACATAAAAACCTCCTTGCCAGTCATACATAAATATATATGTGTGATATATGTGACTGTATATATTATTTAAATGTTTTTCCTTAAAAAGTTATGCAAAAAAAGTGTCCAGACCAGCCTTGATTGTACAAATGTTCACATATGCAAAACATACACCAATATGTATATATTATTTGCCACGTAAAATGCATGTCATCATCATCATCATCATTCCATTTCCACACCTAATAGTGCATAGGGCACTGCATTGTTACACCAATTCCAGTGAATCTTTATCATATTTGTTACCTGAAGGTAAGATGATCAGTCTTACGCTTCAGGTATTGGTCCAGAAACATTCTGAGTACATTATACATAATACATTTTTTAATCAATATTTCATGTCGGAAATCGAACTCGAGACCTCTTGGCAAACGCGCTGACGAGGCCGACAAAATGCACATACCTATTTTTAATGTTTTATATTAGAAAAATATAAATTAATGTGTTATGATTATTGCCTGTGAGTATTACTTAATTTCGATTTTTTTATTTTTTATTTATTCATTTTTCTTTTTTATGCATTTTTATTTCTAAATAAGAAACAAATAGATAAAGCATAAATATGTTTTATTATATTTTACATTATTTTGTACACTTGCCAACACAGGGTTCTAACTCTTTTTTAGGAAATTCACCCTAAATTGTTTTTATTTCTAAAAAATAAAGACAAAAATTAGCCAAATAATTCAATTTTTGCGCCATATTCTTTTAGTCGTAAAAATCCGTGTTAAAAAATGGGAAACTAGTTGTCGTGGATAGGGATTCGTACCTCGGACCTCTTGATCCGTATCCCGCGACACTATCTACGGGACCGTAACCCGTGATAGAATAGAGTTATATATAAAATAGGGCAATGACAGGGCATAAGCCCTGTAAATGCCTAGACTTCCATATTCCCTTATCAACAATGTTTTCCCTCTCTGTTGAAATAAATTTAAATATGAATAACTTCCTCGGGAGGAAATCCAGCCAGTCTGCAAGCACTTGGACATACTCAAACATTGTTGAATTAACTACCTGGTAAAAGAAGAAGAATAAAAATTGGAAAATTGTTTCAGGCGTTGCCTAGTAGGTGATTTAGTTCAGCCGGATGAATCTTACCCACGTGATAAAGGTTTCAGCTCCTTTACTTTACAAAAGTCAACAGATGGAAGAGTTGAGGAAATGTGGATGTTTAAACATGGGCAGAATGGTGAAAGTGGCCACTTAAACCAGCCAATGGCAGGTCATTAGCCCTGTAAATGCCTAGACTTCCATATTTCCTCATGAACAATGTTTTCCTTCTCTGTTAAAATAAATTTAAAAATTCTAAAAAACTTGTGACGTAAAGTAGTATTTTTTCTTACATTTTTTGAAAAACATCACTATACAATTTCCTTTAATTTTGCTAATGATGCCTAGTTTTTCAATCCTATTTCATCAAGTAAATAGGTACACCACAAAAACAAAAAATATCTCTAAACTTAATCTACCACAACATCAGAAAACTTAGAAATCAGTAATAAGATACGTTTAATAATTTAAAGTGATTAAGTTAAATGGATGTTTATACCGCAAGTGATGAATCGCTTACATCTTTAATCTTTTTTCTGGATAGTATCCAAAATAAGGAAAATTCGTGCGTTTGCAAATAAATACGCAAAAAATATAGATAGGTTTATTTTTAAAAAAAACTTTTGAACTTCAAAAGGTAGTGTATTAATTTACTTACTTTAAATTGAAATACCTACATATATACCTACTATATACGTATTCTAAATTATTATTTTTCTAACTTTTTTTAATTTTGAGATTCTTATTATATAACCCTTACGAAAAAATACACTTCTGTTCTCTGCACTGCAATATATTTAAAAAAAAAATATTTTACAGAAAAAACAGTCGACCATGATATAAGAAACAAATAGTAATAATAACATACAAAAGATACGGTTTCAAGACAGACCAGCGAAGTTTCTAAATAAAAATTATACATACTAAATTGTGGTACAACAAAAGGGTGTGCTTATGTGTATTTGTATGAGAGTAAGTGTAGAGGTGTGTTTTTGTGTATTTATGTGGGATTAAAAGTTCAGGTGTGTGTAAGTGTGAGCAACATTAAATAGCAAGTGGGGTCGTATCGCAGTCAGAATGAATGAGTCTTAATTTATTTTTAAATAAATTAAGCGGCGTTTTAAATATATCAAATGATGAAAAAAATGCATTATAGTTAGAGCAAGAACGATAGAGGAAAGAGTGTATGTCTTATTATGTATACCTATATATTTTTTACTAATATGTAAAGATGCTTTTTCTCTTCCTCTTCTTAATTCTTTTTGTTTCTACTTTTGTACGTCTGTCTCAATATTTAAAAATGCACTTCTGTTCTCTCCACTGCAATATATGTATGAACTATATACATCTGAGCATGTGTTTCATTCTTTATTTCAATTCTTAACTTTTAATTACTCATACAAATTTTCTTCATTTTTAATATTATTTCCATTTGTAAATACCCACTACCAACAACAAACTTTAAAATATCTTTTTTTTACTTAAATTTTAATTTTTAAACAACTTTAATTTACGTCGTTTTTTTTTCCTTCTCTTTTTTATACTTTCATAATTAACCTTACATATAATTGCTTTATAATATGGAAACTTCACTGGTCCATTAGAGTTAAGTCTTACTGTGTAAAATAGGAAACTTTGTAACTGTACTGTATGTTTCCTAAATAAAATAAATAAAAAAATATTAAAAAATACCCATATATTTTATACTAATATAGAAAGATGATTTTTCCTCTTATTTTTTATTTTCATTATTCTTCTCAAAATAATTGTAATTTTTGCTAAAAGCTAACAAGGCGTTTCAATAAATAAATAAAATGTGATGCGTTTTTTGTTTTACTTGGCTTTATTATAATTCGATTTTGAAAACAGGATTTTTTTTATTAAATAACCACCAATTTACAATTTTCTAACCCTTTTAAAAATAAATAATTAAGTATTGGGCATTTTATAAAATATGACGTTTTTCGTTAGAAAGCTATTTATGAGATATTTAAACATCGTTTAAATTATAATCATCGTTTGAGATGAATGTCGGTAAATGTAAATACATTTCCATACAAAATGTAAGTGTGATTATCCACCATGAAGCTAAGTACAATAACTTATTCTAACTACACAGGCATTGCCATTTGTAGAAAATACACTATAGAAAGTGTATATAATCCAAAGAAAATAAAAAAGTACAGTTGCGGTCTCGGTACACTGAAATCAGAGTAATTACTAACAAATGGTATAAAATTTTTGATATTTCAAATGCGCAAGATAATTATTCTTGTATGTATGTATGTATGTATGTGGGAAAAGGATAATAATAATCGGCTTAGTAACTTATGTAGCGCCGTTTTGATAAGAAATCACCTCACGTGCCCTTTACGATGTTGTACTTATAATATCCACTAAAACATGCATCAAACAAACCATCACGTCGTTTCCCTGTAGGGGTTGGTAGAGTGGAAAGAACGCCACATCACTCAATTTTTGCATTTGCATTTGCATTCTCTTCCTCTACATTAAGACGTCTTCTCATGCAATCACGCCGATTATTCCAATTTTTGACGTCCAAGTCACCTTTGGGTATTTACATGTTTTTGTTTTTTTTATCTTCCTCGTATTGTACACGGTTTTACTACATTTCCACATTTCAAACTTTCACTACGTATTTATGTGGTTTAACAATTAGGGAAATGATAAACATAAATGTGATTCTAGTTTAGATCTGAAATCTAAACTTACTGTGACTGTTGATGATTCGCAAATGTGAAGGCAATGAGGATGTTCAGTGCTACGGGACTTTGGATAAAAAAATATTTTCTTCCTCACAGAAAAATTTCAGAGTATTTCATTGTTCAGAGATGTTTCTCGAAAATGTGTAAAAAAAATTAATGAAAATTATTTTAATAAAAATGAACTACTTTGAACTGCGTCACAAGTTCTTCCAAATCAACCAGTGCTAGAGTGTTGTGATAGATTTCCGGTTTCCTGGAAGCCAACTCACCGACGAGAACTTATGACGTCACGGGCGAGGTATTTTCAAAATTATAAAACTTTAAAAATCACGAATAAATTTATAAGGGACTAGCGGACCCGACAGACGGTGTCCTGCCCCAGTCGGTTCAGCCGTTTAGGAGGAGTTCAGTGATATACACGCTAATAGAAGAATTATATATATAACCAGATTAATAAATAAAAAAACCAGCAGGCAACAGTCGGCTATCGCCGTAAAAAACTGTAATAATTACGTTATAAAAAATTGTTTCGATCACTAAAACGGCATTTCTTAATTTGCAGAAAACACCCACAACACTAAAAAAAATCTCATGGTACTTCGATCATTGAAACTGGTCAAATACGTAATTAGATTTTAATTTGTAATATAAGAAAACTAGTGCATTCATTGTTTAGCATTTGTCAAAGTCAAATACATTCCAACTGTTGAGTAGATTTAATTATTCACTCTTTCCACAAAGGTGCTAATATGTTAGTTTCACTTTTCTATGTCTGGCTGCGTTTTGCATAACTACGTTCAATTATTCTTATAATCTTAATTTTGCAATTTTATAATGTACTAACTTAAGCACTTTAATTTTTCAAGACAAAATTAAAACTCATTCACACATACACACACTCTCACCTTTTCCTTCACACCCTAATACGTACCCTCACACACTCACCCTGACTCTTACTCACCCTCTCTCTCTCACACACAAATTCTTATTCTATACCTACTTGATCATGTATAACGTATTTTTGTAGAAATCTGTTATTAGTATTATTTTAAGGTTTTTTCGTTTCTACATGTATGTTTGCTGATATTCCAAATTTATAACATTTTTTTTTTTTTTTTTGTTTATTAAGAAAAACAACAGCAATACAAAGAAATATACACAACATAATAAAAAAAACATAAAATAAAGCCAAATCAGTTTTTCACATAAATACAATTATAAAAATCCAGTTCAGTTAAATATAATTTATAGAAGTGCATGTGTGCGAGTTTTTTTTTGTGTGTGAGGATGCGTGTGTAAAAAAGTGGAGTGTGGTTTTGGTAGGTATGTGAATATGTGTGTGATTGTATATGGGTGTGAGGGTAGGTTTAAGGACAGGGTAAGTGTGTATTTGATATGAGTGAATAGAAACAATTTAAAATTATAATGTAAAAATATAAATATATTTTTTTTTATAACGAAACATAATTTTTTTCAAATAATAGTTTTTTAATTTTGGTTTTAAAAGTGAGTTTACTGTAATTAAATATGTCTATGTTATTGAAAAATAAATTATAATTACGCGTCAAGCGAATCAGAGGAGAGTTCTGAGCATAGTTGGTGCGAACTGTGGGTACATGGAAAAGAGATAGATTCGTGTGACGGGTGCGGTAGCCAGGTACGTTAAGGGCCAACTCAGAAACCAGAACAGGACTATCAAGACGTCCATTAAGAATGTCATGTAAAATACCCATATCTAATAACAAACGACGATCCTCAAGACTAAGTGTATTATGTTTATGACAAGAAGTTTTATAGTTAAGGTCCGTAAATCTGGATCTCCAATTGAGATGTCTCAAAAATGTTTTCTGAATATTTTCAAGCCTTATCTTGTGTATGGAATACTGGGGAGACCACACAGAGGAGGCATATTCAAGGAGACTACGAACGTAAGCGAAATAAATTAATTTGATACTACCAATATCATTAAAAACTTGGCAAGTGCGGATAACAAAACCTAAGTTTCTGTGTGCCCGGTTCACTATATTTTCGATGTGGTTTTCATACGTAAGTTTTTTATCTAGAATCACACCAAGATCACGAACACTTTCAACTCGTTGTATAGCTTGATTACTTAAAAAATATTGATGTGAAATAGGTTTGGAGCTACGTGAAAAAGAAATGAGTAAACATTTTGAGACATTTACATTTATGAAATTTTTTTCATAGTAATCTGTTAATCGGTGAAGATCGTCTTGGAGATTATAGCAGTCACTAGTATCTTTAATATTCAAATATATTTTTTTATCGTCAGCATACATCAAGAAATTTGAATTATGGATGACTGCATATATATCATAAAGGTAAGCATTATAGAGCAAAGGACCCAAGTGTGAACCCTGAGGATCTCCCGATGTAATATCTATAAAATTGGATCGAAAACCTCCGAGTACGACAGCTTGGCTCCTGTTGCTTACGTAGGATGATATCCATCGATATACGTCACCTCGTATTCCAAGGTTAAGAATTTTTCTCAGAAGGATGATATGATCCACACGATCGAATGCCTTTTCAAAATCAGTGTAGACCACATCCACCTGTTCACATTTATCCATACAACGAAGTACAAAGTTCGTAAACTCAATTAAGTTAGACGCGGTTGATTTGCCTTTGAGAAAACCGTGCTGATGTGGAGGAATTCCTTTAACAATAATGGGATAAATGCTTTTATAAACATTTTTTTCGAATACCTTACTAAACGTATTAAGAATGGAAATACCCCTGTAGTTGATAATTTTAATTTTAGAACCTTTTTTATGAATAGGTCAAATATGAGCCTCTTTCCATTTGAGAGGGAAATATCCATGCTTGAGAGAAATATTAAATATTATATTTAAAGGGGAACATAGTGATTTCGCGCATTTTACAATAAAATATGGAGGCACTCCATCACTACCAGCACCCCCGTTAGCATCTAACATGGACAAAGGTTTACAGACCTCATTTTCCGTAGTTTGGATATTGTTAATTACTCCATTATCATTGCAGTATGGTGGGTCGAGATTGGTTACGGGATATATGTCAGCGGGTTTGCTAAAAACAGAACTGAAAAAGTCATTAAATCCAAGACAAATTGACTGACTTTCCTCACATTTTGTATCTTTATATTCAAAATATTTGGGGTAAGTAGAAATACCACGACGAGCTTTTATATAGGACCATAGCTGTTTTGGATTCTTTTTTACGTTGTCTTGCACCGATCCAATGTACTTTTGGAAGCAATCTTCTTGTAATAACTTTTGTCGTTTACGCAACAATGCAAATTCGTCATAATCAAGCGGATTAGCATATTTTTTCCATTTCGAGTGAGCCTTATTCTTTTCCTTGATTAATTTCAAAAGAACATCACTGAACCAAATGGGATAGAATTGCTTTTGGATTCTTGTATCAAGAGGAATATGCGTATTTATTACATTCCTAAGCAAATCATAAAAACTAAAACTAGTTTTAAAAAGTTTTTTTTTAAATTTATCCAATTTGTCAAATTCGCGAGCGTGCTCCGAACGATTCTAATCGTAAATAGCGTCATCATCATCATCATCATCATCATTCCATGTCCGCTCCCTTGTTAGAGCATTTGGTATCCACAAAGAGCCTCCGTGCATCTCTATCGGCTGCCAACTCTTTTGCGTCCTTCCCAGTCGGGTTCTTGTCCCGAAGTTCTGACATAAACTGCCACCGAACAGTCAGCAGTGGGCGTCCAGGACGTCGAGAACCTGATGCCTTGTAAAGTAGTCAAGCGTGGTTAAGGCTCTCAGGAGGCATCTGCAGCACATGGCCAAGCCAACCGTATCGCCTCCTTGCCGTATCACTTGTGACAGTTGTCACCGGAGTTTGCTTATTACTTTATTATGTTGGATTTGTTTATACTTAAATATTGCTAATGAGTATTTATTTTTAAAAAAAACTCATTTTGTAAAAATGTCATAATCTAACAACTATTTAAAAATATTGTTGTTATTTTAATATCAGAGTAAGTGAGTGTGTAATTTCGTCTTATAGTGGTCAAGTTTGAATAAAAGCTGAGAAAATGTTAACAATACTAAATATATGAATATAGGAAACAAAAGAATAGAAATTACACCATCAATTGTAATAGAAAATGAAAAACTTAATGAAGTCACTGAAATTAAATATTTAGGTGTAATGTTGGATTCAAAACTTACATTTCACCAAAACGCTAAGATGCTAATAAATAAGATTGCAAAAAAAATATCAATTTTGGGAAGGATCAGAAGATTTATTGATAAGGACTCCTGCAAAACTATTTACAAAGCAATTATTGAACCACACGTTAACTACTGTAGTAGCATTTTATTTTTATCAAACAAAGAAAACATAGATAAACTAACTGTTTTACAAAATAAAGCCTTTAGAATCATTTTGAAAAAAAACAGATATACGAGGGTAAAGTCGATGGTAAATGAAATGAAATTATTAACATATAAACAAATAATATTTTACAATACAATGATATTTGTTCATAAAATTATAAACTCTAATAAAAAAATAGAATTTTGGAAAAAAATTGATCGGAACCAGCATGAACACGATCACAATACTAGAGAAAAGAACAAAATTAGACTTCCATTTAGGAAAAAGGCAAAGTCACAAAATTCCATTTTATTTAAAGCAATTAAAAAGTATTACGAAATGGAAAAAAATATTTATGAAGAAAAAAACATATCAAAATTTAAAATAATGGTCAAGACATATGTGATAAACAATTTATAAATTGAATATATTTGCAATGTTATTATTAGAACACACATAACAATATGTATGATATGTGTGCCCTACTTTAAGATTTAAATAAATAAATAAAATAAAAGTTTTATTTGAAAACAAAACTGTTCATTTTTTAAAGTCATTTTTAATGTTATGTCCAAATTTCGCATTGCCATGACTTGCCGGTGAAGAGTTGTATTTTATTCAGAAAAAAACTGAAAAAAATTGGCTTGCGAACCGCCCGGTTGATCTAGAAATTGCTATTTACAGATTCGAAATTTCACGTCTCTACGACTTACAGTTAAAAAGTTGGATTCTGTGCCGAGGTAGGCCGAGTAAAGGAGTTAATTTTTTTGCTAATTAAATTCTGTTATCGGATTAAACAACTTTTACTTACTGAGCGGTAGAAACTTTTGCCCGAACACTCCAATCTACGTGACACTGATGTTATAACACCTCGGAGCTGGTACCCAATTGAAATTTCCACGCAATAGCGACAAATTCACAGAATAATGACCTTAGTGTCTGCACTTTTATTGGAATTTCTCTTTCTTACTATTTTGTATCTTTGGGAGTATTTCACTAGGAATGCAAGTACGCTATTTGGCTGAAGAGAAAACGAATCTGTGGGCTTTGCATTTTCTTATAAAAAGTGACAAATTGTTACTAAATAAAAGTGACCACAAAAATGTAAAAATGCTAATAAGCGGAATGGGGAATGTTGTAAAACGTAAAGTGGCCACTTAACCCAGCCAATGACAGGTCATAAGCCCTGTAAACGCTCGAATATCGATAATCCTGAATTTGAAAAAATTCTACCTCATCTCTGTAGGGATATTAATAAAAAATATATACAAAAATGTGTTAGGATTTTATCACGCCGCGCCATGGACAAGTTTAGCACAATATCATGTAATGTTTTTTCGTTATATTTTTTGTAAATTGGTAAACCAAATCGTCGCTTAGCCGGCAATATGTCTTTTTTTAAAAACCAAATTGAGATAAGTATGAAAAAAAATTCGTTGCCTCTTTCTGAATCGAATGAATACTCTGTTTCGTCAATCTCCCACTGAAGGCGAAATAAATCGACTCTTATTAAAATGACATAATAAAATTTTCTTGACAACAAGACATTTGAGGGTATTAGAAGCAAATTGAAAAATCTCCATTGTAGATGTTACCGAGATATTTGCGAAAAACTTTGAAAAAAGAATTGTGAGATTTCTAATTATGCTTTTCTACCACAATGAAGAATGCTAAGTTTGTGGTGTCCAGTAGTATAATTGAAATCCGTTTTTGCAAGATTTAGAGATGATTTTGAATTACACTATTATTTGGTAAGCACAGAAACAAATATTCGTCCAGAGCTTACTTCTTCCACTCCTTGACTACGCGGATGTGTGTTATCAAGATGCTAACTCTGAATTGCTTGATTAGTTAGAACGATTGCAGAATATTTGTATTCGTTATATCTTTAATCTTGGCAAATTTGACCACATAACCGAGTATCGCACGCAACTGCACTGGCTCAGTATCAGGCACATTCACACTTCTTCACAATATTTTCAATAATCCCTTTTCGCCTGTTTATCTGAGAGAGCTCATCCAACCTCTTTTACAACACGGACTATCTCTTCGTTCTAGTAACGAGAGAATCCTTTTAATACCCTGTCATCGCTCTAATTTTCTTGCCTCCTCTTTCACAGTAGTAGCCGCTCGATTGTGGAATAATCTACCCACTAATGTTAGAGACGCCCCTTCTTTATTTATATTTAAGTCAAGATGGAAATGTCACTACTATCTAAATATTTCAATTGTTCCTTTATCCTTCTTCTTTCCTTCCCAACCCCTCTCCTCTCTTCATAGTATAGTTTATTTTATTTTTTATTGATATTTATTTTTGTTAATCTTTGCTTTTAATTTTTGTATAAAATTGTAAGATTCAATAGATCAATGTATTTATAATTTTCTCAAACTGAACAGTTTGGGTAGGTAGGAAGAAATTGCCTTAAGGCAATATGTCCGCCCTTATATGTATATATATTGTATATGTATATAAAGTGTCAAATAAATTAAACAAAAAACGAAAGGAAATACCACACCAAAAAAGAAGCAACCTCTTGTGCTTGCTGTGGGATTACAATATTAATAATTTAAGTACAAAATACACATATATTTCAAAAAATAAATGAAGGTATATTTAACATTTTTTTATAAATAAGTTCCTATACATATGCATGCAAATGCGCATGCGTGTGCACGCATGTATATATTTTTGAGAATGTACTATGAAAGTCTTGGCATTTAAAGGGCTTATGACTTGTCATTGGCTACTGTGAAATATGCTAACCAGCAACTTTGTAAATGCCTAGACTTCCAAATTTCCTTTTTTAATATATTTTCCCTCTCTAGAGCAGTGATTTTTTACACAATATAAATATTTACCATTAACGTGTCTCAATCGTTTTGTTTTTTAGATAAATTACTTCTTATGGGAGCTGAACCATTTAAATACCGCAAAAAGGACCCAGTCTTATCTGCCGTCTTCGAACGTACAGTATGCAAATATGATAAATCATTTTCAAAAACGGAAACGGTATCGACATGCAAAATTTTATTCTGATACCGTTTAAGGGGGCATCGCCCGAGCGTGGGAGGATAAATTTCGTCAAAATGGTTCCAGACTACTAACGCTTGAAAACACACTATTTCACGTTGCTCCGAGGGTCGCATAGATATTTACCTGCCAAATGAATCATTTCTAACTCAGAATGAAATTGAATTACCCGAATCATTTAAACATTTATAATTTCGAAATTTAAATTCCAAGCTCGTTCTTTATCGAGTTTTCACTTTTTTTTTTAATGTATGTATTCTTAAAAATATTATCATACATAGATTCAGTTAAAGATTGACTCATTTCTAATAGTCCAATTATAAAATCCTATTTCTATTTATGTATTTAGTGGACACTTTTGCGGGAACGAAACAAAACGAGAACGAAACAAAAATAAGAAAACATCGCTTTATTTAGAGTTATTTAATAATAATAATGTTAAAAAAATATTATCATTTACAGGGGATTATTTTTCAATTCAATGAAATAAAAAAAAAAATTATTTGATAAACCTGTATAACAACCATTAATGCAAAAAAAAACGAGTAGGCTTATTCTGTCACAATTTCATTTCGTATGTTCGTTTGTTCGTCATACATCCATCTCACTCTAACGCAATAAAAAATTACACATTTCCGTTCAAAAAAAAATCCGTTCAGTTTTGGGGTGTGAAAAACGGGAAAACGAGACCTCAATTTGGTCGATTTTAGTTAGGCATACACAGTCCGACGTGCAGTTGCCTATTTCGCACAAGAGGAGGAAGCATGGAGGTATCTGTGATAAAGTGCTAGAAAAACTGTGTTCAAATACCTATACATCAAATTTCTCTCACTCCGCATATTCTCTTAACGGTGAGCATCCGGAAAGTCAACAAAATTGTCAACAGAATTTTGAGTTTGTCCAAACTTCCGTAGACAAAGATTGGATTCAACCCCGTAGGGTATTATGGCCAATACACTGCAACAGATATGGAGAACATTTTAGAGAAGGGAATATGGAAGTCTAGGCATTTGCAGGGCTTATGACCTGCCATTGGCTGGTTCACGTGGCCACTTTACACACTGTGTTGTACACAGTATTAGTACATTAGTCTAAACAAAATTGGTTTATAAAGCACACAGTGGTATGTTATCGATACAATTGATAGTTTTTTGCTCTGACGGACGTTCTCTAGAGTATTGTTTTTTTCTCTTTCCGCACCTAATGGTGCAAAGGGCACTGAATTGGTACACCAATCGCAGCGTATCTTGATCATTTTTGTTACATGAAGGTAGATGATCAGTCTTACACTTCAGGTGCCAGTCCGGGAAATATGAAATATTTGCTAGTTTTTTTGTTTTTAGTTTTCCTTAACCCTCCAATGCCCAATTATTTAGTTAGGTATTTCTAACTAAAAACATATTTTTAAGTATGTTTTTTTTTTATGCAAACACTGGGAAAAATAAGTTTTTTTTTCAGTTTTACTTTCATATGCTACATCGGGCATTAAAAGGTTAAAAAATCGAAGAATATAAGGAAAACAAGAAATAACCATTATTATCTAGATTTTTTTTATTTACTAATAAAAGTTGCGGAAACAATTATAACGTCAAATCTTAAAAAAAAAAAACAAAAATAATCACCCTTTGAACTTTAGTTAAATTACACTTTTGACAGAATACGTGCAACTTGTTTGAAATTTTATCAAAAAAAATTACCCTGGGGAAGGCTTTTTAAAATAAATTATAATGGCTAGTGTGTATACAATAATTTAATAAACTAGTCGCTGAGTGATAAACATTAAACACCAAAACACCGATCAATCTTATTCACCGATTATCGGTATGTAGCAGATCGTCTACTTGGGCATTGTAGGGTTAAATATATATTATTTTTTTAATGGTGTAATGCATTTTTTTTTTTAATTTAAATAAAATAACTTTGTTTTATGAATCACTTTTTATTGACACAAACGACTAGATTTGGCAAATACACGTTGCCCTCTTCAGAGTTTTATAATAACTAAACTTACATAATATGTAAAAGAAACAGTGAACAGATTTGTAGGTGTCGATTAGAATAGAGGGGGTGTTTAAGATAGGGTTTGACGTTATAGGGAAAACATTAAAATAGGCTTTGATAAGTCAAGAGTTAAACTTAAGAGTTTTATTGATTATTTATAATTCTCTAATTTTTTTGACGGCTTTTTTTACTTTTAGAATTTCCAAATTATTGATTAATTATTTTCCAATCAACTACATTAGTTTTATTATTGAAAATGTCGAAACTAGTCGGTTGTGTCAATAAAAAGTGGTTCGTAAAACAAAATTATTTTTAATTATTATGAAAATAAAACTTTGTTATTAGTGTTACACAATTTAATTATTTTACAAGAACACACCCTTAGTTTCGGGAGAGCACTCCTCCCATCGACGGGTGATATTGTGTTCTTGTAAAAGAATAAAAGTGTGTAACACTAAAAACAAAGTTTTATTTTCAAAATAATTTATGATGAAGTGTTACGAAGTGAATGCCGATTCAATTAAAAACAAAATTATTTTATTTATATCTCAAAAATATAACAATGATCCAAAAATTATTTTTTTTAAAGTACGTTGTAACCCATGTAAAATATTTAGTTACAACCTAATTGAAATTGAAATATATTTAAGAAAATAAATAAATCAACTTTGTTTTTAACCACTTTTTTTCCACCGACCTGTTTCAAAGCTAAACAAGCTTCTTTCTCAAGGTAAACTTAACTATGAACTATTTCGTATTTTATTATGTCAGTATGCTGCTAATAAAAACTATTAAACCAAGTCTTTTTGTCTTGAAAGATGTGAGATGGATACGTTTGAAACTAGACATTCAAATATTGTTGCTACATTCACAACTCTAAACTCCCCAAATGTAACAAGCATCATTATTGGTCGTAAGGCATAATATGTATAAATTAAATCAAATAAAACCACTGTAGGATGTGCATAAGTATCGTAAATGCATCTGCTCCACTTTAAATCGAATAGACCTTAGGCTAGATATTATACAAAATGTAGATTTGAATTATAAATAAAAGTTAATTGATTGTTTCATTTGTGATGGGTTGATGAAAGATACACATTAACTTTAATGTAAATAAATTTGGATTTGATTTTATTAAAAAACGTGTTTTTTTTTATATGATTTTTTCCCTGATAAGAAAATTTGTTTTATGAGAGCGAATAAGTATTAAGCGAAGAAAAAGGGATTATTATTAAAAAATGCCGGTAATTGTTAACAGGTAATTAGTTAAACCGTAAGAAAATGAAAAATAATGAATAACCACCTAACAATAAACAAGATATAAATATTTTGAATTCATTACATTTTACTTTTTACATTTTATGCAAAAATGGACAGTGTAATACTTCGTGCCTGGGTTCTCAAAATCCTCTGACTGTCAAACTAAATCATCGAAAAGATCGGGAGTTTCAAATACCTGGAAGTATATTTTACAGAAAATGGCAGCTTTCAAAAAGAACTGGTAGTGCGGTTAGGAGTAGCTGGCGCCACATTCATCAGTATGAAAGCTGTCTGGAGAACTAAATAAAGCCTGCGTAACACCTATTTTCCTCTGTGGATGCGAATCGTAGCACCTCACTAGGACTCAAAACAGCAAAATACTGAGTTTTGAGAATAGATATCTCAGAAGAACCTCGAGTGTGCGGTGGTTTGACTTTTGAGGAATAAAGCAATAAGAGAACGGACGCAGCAAACTACAATGACAACTGTCATCAAGCGGAGGCGATACCGTTGGCTATGTCATATACTGCGTATGCTTGCCTCAACCACGCTTGTCTTCTTTACAAAGCGTCAAGTTCTCGACGTTCTGGACTCCCACTGCTGACTGTTCGTCGGCTGTTTATGTCTACTTCGGGACGAAATCCTGACTAGGAAGGGCGCAAAAGAGTTGGCAGTCGATAGAGATGCATGGAGGCTCTTTGTGGATACCATATGCTCCAACTAGGGAGCAGACATGGAATGATAATGATAACCTTTTATGACCGATGAATTTGCTGAAAGAAATACTTGAAAAGCTTCCTTTTTTAAGAGTTGAAACAACGTAATGAGAATGTGAATTTCGCAAAAAATAGCCATTAATAAAAGTCGCATAATTTGGATAAAATAAAACAACTTTCAGCTGAAACAGTTTAATTTATGTACATTTTTAGAAACACAAGTTAGAGAAACGTATACAAAATATTGAACAATGTTACAATTTTATGTCTTTTTATTTACAAAACACGTTTTTCAATCATTCATTATCCAGAACATGATTTCAAAATTCCGATGTAAAGATTCTTATTATAAAAAGCGGTCTGGTAAAAACTTGTTAAATGCGTTTTTTCAAAACATAACAAATCAAACAAAAGTTGGTTTTAGAAGAAATCGTGTGTTTTTTAAGAGTCAATTTAAAATATTTGAACAACACAATTTCTTTTATCAAATATGTGCATGTTTCTGAAAACGTAATCATTAATTAAAAACAATCGGTAAGTGTCGAAATTTATAAAATTTTATTGAAATCGACAATTCGGTAAAAATACTCAATATTCAGAGTATTTCAATTTATTACAGTACAAATTGTGAACCACGAAATCATGCTAACCAAAATATTTTTCATTGTTCAATGATTTTCAAGATAAAAGATATACGGAATGTATAAAATAGTTTTTTCAATCCATCTTTTAGAACCTTGCTCAATTATTCGTGTACAACGTTTTCGTGAAAGACAATTTCCACTGTAACATATTTTATAACAGATAATTTGTGAATTGGAAGTTTTAACCTTATGAGACATAATTACAAAATTAATTACAATATTTTGAGTTTGTCCAAACGTTTGCAGACAAAAGACTGGATTTCACCATTTCTGGATTAACAAATTACGACAGAGATGAAGATCATTTTAGACAAGGGAAAATGGAAGTCAAGGTATTTACCGGGCTCATGGCTTGTCATTTTTGAAGAAATAGGGATGTTTAAACAAAGGCAAAATGGCAAATGTTACGCAGTGTGTAAAGTGGCCTTTTAAACTAGCCAGTGACAGGTAATAAACCCTGTAAATGACTAGACTTACATATTCTCTTCTCTAAAATGTTTTTCATCTCTGTTTTAATTTGTTAAGACAAAATTAATAATAAAATGAAGTATTTTATGCACAATAGCAAATTCGCTACACAAATTTAACAAAAATAAATAACGCGCACCGCATGGCAAAATTTGTAACGTTTTATTACGCAGTGTTAAGCGGCGCATACTTTCACAGTTAATTTAAAAGAAAACTATATTTGTAAAAAAGTAACAATGTTGTATCACAAAATTTCCACTTGCTAATAGAGCCAAATTTTGAAACCCAAAAAATCATCTGTTTTAATTTTATAATTGAATTAAATTTCTTTTACAATCAGTGTAGTCAATTGCGACAAATCGATTGTATTTTAAGCATGCAATATAATGTTTTTTTTTCTTATTTCTGATATTACAATGTTTAAAATTATAAGAATTTTGCGTGCAAAACACGTTGGTGTAGTAAACAATATCCTCATTTGCAATTATGTTAGCGTGTCACATAGTAAATTTTTCACTAATTTTTGCCTGCTTGAATTTATCGATGCATGCGGAAAACATAAACGTTTTTCTTTTATTGTACGTAAACCAGGAAAATTAAAAACGTATTGTTGTGTTGCACATTAACGTATTTTTAATTATTGTTAACAAAACAACTAAGATGCGAAAAATCTCAATGCATATTTTGTAGTAATATATCTTAATCAACTTAAGCTTTTAGTAAACTCCGTAAAATAAATTACGACACAACGTTGAAAAACTATAATATATTTCTAAAACTTGCAAACAATGGCTTCTACATACGAAAATAACACTTGGATTCCATATGTAATTATTAGTTTAAAAATCTTAATAATTATTTATTTATTTATTAACGGACTTTATCTGTGTATACAATTTGTAGGGTTTTAATATTACAATAAAAGAATAATTGAAAACTTTTTTAAAAAATGAAAAGAAGCATTGACAAACATAAGGGACATCAAGACAATATCTGGACTATTTATTTAGTGCTCGTTTAAATCCCTGTAAACGCAAACCAAAAAAGTCCAGATCTTATCTTGAGTTAACAATACAACAAAGACGGATCATTGGAGAATTAAGGCCATAGTTTTTTCTATGCTGATCGATGAACAGTTCTTCATTGTTTCTCAACCTACGAGTCGGAATATGGAGTTTTACTTGTCCCAGTAATGATGGAACATCGATTATATATCGAATCAATATTAGTTCTACGTTTTTGTAGACTAGTAATATTGAACATTGACTCTTTATCAGCATAAAAATAATTACCTTTTTCTAGTCCAAGCATCCACGCTAATTATGAAATAATAATTGAGTGAAAATTACATATTACAAAATATTTTGTAGATCCGAAAACTTTTAAAATCATAAATTAATTCTATGTATCAATTAAATAAATAATAATTTCTAACCTAAGAACATCTTTAAAATTTTCCGATTTATATAAAGTGATGATATGGTTCAGAAAGGTAAGGGCTTGCGGCTGTTATATGCGGCTGATGATGAAAATGCTCATGCTCCTCCAGTGCTTCATCAGATCTGTGGTGTTTGGGTTTCGGCATGATGTGTATCGTCTTGTACACAGTATGCGTGTGTTTGAAATTTTTTATCTTTAGCGGGACGTGAATAACCACCTTTTTGTGTCTACCGACAAAAAAACAGACAAGTTAATTTTATTTACGTCTTAATCAACAATGTACTTACAATATTTCATTTATATTTTATTTCTGTTTAAACAAGCCAGCCTGTTTTTAGATTTGATTTTCTGCATTACTTTTATATCAAGATAACGTACATTATGTGATATGAAAACAATTAATTATATATCTACTCATCAACACATGCATATGCGTGAGTACATGTACGCGTGGTTTGTTTTAATAGATAAAATAATTAAACACATGTGTGGAATAAAATTGGACTTTACAATAAAATGTGTTTGTTATATATTTTGTTACTCATAGCTTACATTTTATAACTTACAGTCATTAGATACTATTTGGATTATTCATTGTTAAATCTTACCCTCCTTCTGAAGAATGAATCACCCCAAGTAGAATGCAAAAAGCTAAGACTATCTGAAAAAAAGAAGAAAAAATATTACATCAGTTGGACTGGGTTCTTTGTAGTATTTTAACGAATGGTTTTTCCGGTTCCAAATCGGTTTTAATTTATATTTTTAACAAATGAAAAGGGACAATCATCCTTCTAATTCAGGATATACATTTAATAATTTATTTCAAAAAATGATATTTCCTGTAGGTTTAAGTAAAACGGTGTCGTTTTATGAAGTGTCATTTATTAACTGAAAAGTATTGTTTGTACGATTTTTAGCTTTCTTGATTTTCCATTTCCACCATTTTATACCCATTCGTTACGTTACAAATAAAAATAAATGTTTTGAGTATGTCCAAATGGTTGCAGATAGGCTGGATTTCCTCCCTAGGGAGTTATCCAGATTAAAATTTGTGCAACATATTTAAGCAGGGATTATGGAAGTCTAAAAGTAAACAGATAGAAGAGTTCAGGAAATGTGGATGTTTTAACATAGGCAGAATGGTGAATACTGTGTAAAGTGGCCACTTAAACTAACAAATGACAGGTCACAGGTCACATTGTAACAATAACCGATGAACCGGAGATTCAGTCTGTTTGTATAATATACTTATATATATGTCTTTTTATTTTTATTTTTGCTGAATTTTTGTGCCTAACAATGTGTGTCCATGTAAGATTTACACACCTAAAATGCACATCTTTTTTACTACTTCTATACTTCACTCTTTTACTATGAATATTTTACTCTTTTTTCTACTATCCAATACTTTTACTGAGTTTAATTATAACAATTAACTATGTTTTCTTTATATTGTATAACTTTCTATTTAACTTTAATTTTATACAAATTGGCTACGGCCGTTATTTAATATATAAATAAATAAATAAGCCCTGTAAGCCCCTCATCAAAAACGTTTTCCCTCTCTGTTGCAACAAATAAATAATATATATATATTAAGTATTGAAACATATGTAATGTAAAAAAGTAATGATATCTGAAGCTTATACTTAGTTCATCATTTTTATAAATATCTTGTCGACTTTCAAAATACGAAGACAAATTAGTATTTTTGGTCTAGTGAATATGTAAATGTATTTATTTTATAATAATCCACTTTTACAACCCCATCGAGACAGTATTTTTAAGTAAAAATAATTAATACAGATTTTTGTAGAAAGTACTATGCAATACTGATTACTGATTATACGAGTATATGGAGTGACCCAATACAAGTATATTTTTTGTGCTTATTTTGTTTTGGGCATTGTAGATATTGAGAAATAATTGGCCAATAATTTTAATTTATTAGTAAATATAG
The DNA here is from genome assembly GCF_059751315.1 of Micrasema longulum. Taxonomy (NCBI): domain Eukaryota; kingdom Metazoa; phylum Arthropoda; class Insecta; order Trichoptera; family Brachycentridae; genus Micrasema; species Micrasema longulum. The sequence goes on from NW_028278823.1 coordinate 500,494, forward strand.
GATTTTTTGTTGTAATGGCTGTTGTATTCTTTAAATTTCTTTTTCTTTGTAGAGGATCTAAAAAAGAGACTGATCTAGACTGGAAAAGAAATCAAAAGCAATGTCCCAGAACTGCCTTATGTTCAAGGGAATACAATTATTTGAGGAAATGCCAGAAAGCATAAAAAATGAAATATTTGTAAATATATTTCAAATTAAATGCCTTTTAGGTATATATGTGCAAAATATTAGGTAATATATAGTGTAAATAGTGAATATAATTAATGAAAATGTACATTTGAAACAGTGAATATTATAAATTAGGATATTTTTTGTTTTTTTATTTATTTAACTTTTTGTAAATAATGTTATTTGTACATTGGCGGGCTTATTGCCAAATGGCAATTTCTTCCAACCAACCAATAAAATAAAAGTTTTATTTTTATAATTCAAGTCACAGAGCATATTCAATAGAAAAAAAATTATAAAGCTAAAGATATATAAAAATAGAAATAAACGTATTTGTTTACAAATTACCTTAAATCGAAACAATTACTCAATGGGAAAAGGGAAAAAAGAGGAAAGATTAATTAAGTGTTTAATAGTGATAAATAATGTTAGAATAAGTATAGATATTGTGTTGTAAATATATATTAGTCTATGTTAATTATAGAACTAAATAAAATAAATAATTTTAAAAAATACAAAAAGTTTTTTTTTTATTAAATTGATAAAAGTTGGTTTTCACTGTTATTAATGTGTATCTTTTTGGATGATCCCGTGTAAGTTCGATTCGTTCCGACGTTTCGACTACCAATGTTAAACGTCTTGAACGTTTCGGCTACTTAAGTTTACAATGGAACTACTAAACAATAACTTTCGAAGTAGATGAAATCAAACGACAGTCTTGGACACACGGTGTACAGAAAATCAACCCATATCTACACAGTGATTCACATTAGCATCCAGCACAGAAAATAAGGACTGATACTTTACTTATAAGAGCAACACGAATATGCAAAGATTTCTCAAAGGGAGATAAAATAAACAAATATACAGATGCGTTACAGCGCAACGGATATACGAAACAACAAATTTACTATATTTTAAAATCGCAAGCTACGAAGGAGATGAATAAAAATGAATTACAAAATGATGTTACTGACAGGATAGCCAACGTGCTTATGAAACAAAGTGGTAACAACATTTGGGACTGTGGAAAAAAAGACGACCATTTATTAAACCCAAAAGACAAGAGCCCCCTGGATACTGAAACAGTTTATAAACTGAGCTGCTAAGGATGTGATAAAGTGAACATTGGAAAAACAGAGCGCACAACAAAAAAAATAATTGACGAACATGAAAGAGAATGTAAACTTGGGCACCCTGCAAAATCCGCAATGGATACAAGACATCTTTTCGTCTTAGAACTAAATTTTTTGCATAAATCTAGAAATTACAGTGCACGAATAATAAAAGGGGCAATTGAATTACACAAACATCCAAATAAAAACAAAAACTGAAAAGGCTGAAGTTTAAACTCAACATTGTTCCCGGCACTATACATTACAAAAATGACACGAAACGTGCCTACTGCCGACTGCAGTACGGTACAAATTACTAGTGCATAAATGTTTATTTTTTCTACAAAACACACGTTGTTCCTAAAGATGGCTCCTGGAATGGTACATGATCCAACTTACACGAGATCACCCAAAAAAATACAAATTAAATATATTACAAGCACATTGAAGTAACTTTTGCCAATTTGCACGCCCGCTCATGTAGCTAATTCAAAGGTGCATAAAACAATTGAATCCCCGTCATGATTGGAATAAGCTAATTAAATATATACTGCAGCTTCATGCAATCCAAAAAGATCAATATCAATAGATCAAAATGAAAATAAATAACTTAAAGAAGCCACTTTCACTTTCGAAGCGATCTTCTGAAGCGTAAAACTGATCATAGCTGATACATTACGATTAGAGTCCCAATGAAGAACTTTACGCACCATTAGGTGCCGATATGGAATTTTATATGCTTTTATTTAAAAAAACATTTTTACTGTAAAAGTACAGTTATTAATATTATTGTCCAACATCAAACACAAGGTGCTGTCTCTTTCTTGGTTTGGTATTCCGTGTCGATTTTTATTTGTTCTTTTATTTTATTTTATTTACATAAACGGCAAATCTGCCTATTACAAACTTTTATAATATTAACATATTTGGCTTAGTATATATTTTTTTAAACATGAATTTCCTTATACCCAAGATTTATAAAAAAAAAATTAAACCAAAAATTATACAAGATTTATATTTAAAAAATTAACATAAAAATTATACAGCATATTCAGTAGAAAGTTTAAATTATAAAACATTCTATAGTAAAACAACAAGAAAATCATAAGTACTGTTTCACACAGCTAGGCAAAGTGAACAAAAAACTGTATATATGTATGTATATGTTATGAAATGCATGAATAAATAAATATAATTACGATGCACCATCTTTGAAAAGTGCAAAAGGTTTGTTCTATAGGAACAATACCCTACACTAAATATATAAGATACGTGGGAATAACTATTGCCGAGTTCATGAAGTCTATTTAATACGGCATTACAAGTATACACTGTCCGTGAATTGTTGCTACAAAACGGTGGCACCTGTTTAGTCATTGCCTGTCTTTTGCCTCAATTGTGAAATTTGTATCTTATAAAACATATAAATAGAAGAGTGTTTGCAGATCAATTATTCCTATTTAAACTTGTGAACAATGTCATAGACTGCCTTTTACTTACAAGGTTTTTAGAACATCTTGTACCCAACGGTACATGACTCCAAACTACGTGCAATTTGCCGATACCTAGGACAAACTCAAGAAAAAAAATATTTACACCATATCAATTTTATTATTATACCGTTGTCTCTGGCCAAGCAGACATTTTTCATCCCTCCTGTATGAAAATCAGATGATTCCTTATAGACGGTACGCCTGATTAGTTATACGATGTCAGTAAAAATGTGTTGGCTATTATGCGTTGTACGTTCTACAATATTTTCACACACCTAGTTTTTTTATTCTTATTCTTTAAACTTATTTATTAATTTTGTACATGTTTAATTTTTTACTTTTATAAATTTAATTGTTATTATTATGTATGTATTTATTGGTTTAAGGTCATCACTGGAGTTCGCCAAGGTTGCGTCTTTGAACCGTTCCTTTTTACAATCCTTGTGGACTTCATCCTTAGAAAGTCAAATCCACTAGATCGAGGAATATCTATCTCCCCCTCTCAAAAACTCTGCGACTTATACCCGTATGCAGAGACAAAACTTAAGGTGAGGAAAGTACATTCTAATCTCAAATGCAGAGAATAACCCGAAGGTGAAGACAATAGAATGTACTTTCCTCACCTTAAGGTTTGTCTCTGCATACGGGTATTAGAGTATGCCAATGATGCGGTTATAATTGACGATTTAGTCGGGGGTCTTCAGGTCGCTGTAGATAAGCTAAATAGGTACTCTGCATGCATAAGTTTAAAAATTAATATTGCAAAAACTTATGTACTGTGTAATACTTCGTGCCTTGATATTCTAAATCCCCTGACTCTGTCAAACCAAACCATAGAAAAGGTCGCGAGTTTCAAATACCTGTGAGTATATGTTACAAAGAATGGCAGCTTTCAAAAAGAACTGAAAGTGCGGCTAGGAATAGCAGGCGCCACATTCAACAGTATGAAGTATGAAGGCTGTCTGGAGATCGGATATTTTTTCTGTTAAAACCAAAAGCCGGCTATATAATGCCTGCATAACACCTATTTTCCTCTACGGATGCGAATCGTGGCACCTTACTAGGGCCCAAAACAGAGTTATGAGAATAGGTGTCTCAGAAAAATCTTGGGTGTGCGGTGGTTTAACTTTGTGAAGAATTAAGTAATAAGTGAACGGACGCAGCAAACTCCGGTGACAACTGTCATCAAGCGGAGGCGATATGGTTGGCTAGGCCATATACTGTGGATTCCTCCTGAGAGCCTTAACCACGCTTGCATACGTTGTTCTCGACGTCCTGGACGTCTACTGCTGACTGTTCGTCGGCAGTTTATGTCTTCGGGACAAGAACCTGACATAGGAGGACTCAAAGAAGTTGGCAGCTGATAGAGATGCATGAAGGCTCTTTGTGGATACCATATGCTTCAACTGGGGAGCGGACATGGAATGATGATGATGATGATTTTTATTTTCAATTTCTGAATTCCTAACATTTCTAAATTTTTAAATTACTTTTATTTTAAAACCCATAATGTACTTAATTAATTACTTACATCACTGTCGAAAATTTATATTGACTGTTTCTACAATTTTTCTTGCAATGTATTATTATTTTCTGTATGCAATATATTTAAAAACTCTTGTTTTTTCCCAAATAAATAAATTTCAAATTAATAATGAAATAATTTTTTTTAAATATCATTTTTATTACTACGCAATTATTATTTTCATGTTCCCATGGTACGCGATATGCCCAATATATTTCATTAAAAATTGTAGATTTAAAAAAAAATCATTTGAAATATTTATAGGAAAAACTTTTAACTCATTTTTCTCTTATTTCATACATGTAGATTTACAATAGGTGCATATATTTTTCTATCTTCAGTAAGTGTGATGTCACTAAACTCCTAAACGACTCAACTGATTTACGAGTGATTTTCATTGAAATGTAGATCTTTGCGCTGCACGTGTTCGTGGATATAAAAATTTTCAATCGAATCTGCAAAAAAAAAGTTCGTAGCATAAATATTTTTTCATCGATCTACCAAGGTTGCATTCGACGAGAATGCATATACAAAAAAAATTAAAAGATTATGTTTTTTTGTGTATTATAAAGTTTGTTAGTTTTTTAATGTTTACAAATAACATTCGTTTTTTATGGATCCCAAACAGATTCTTACCTTACATTCTTTATAATTTCTTCCCATTTATTTCTTTTTACTGGATTTTTGGTTATAGGTATAAAAATAATATTAACTGACATTCAATGCATTTTTGAATAAATTGCACCCTTGTTGGTGAGAAGAGCCGAGTTTGACATTCGCAAAATGAATTCTATATTTGAAATTTAATTATTTTATGTTTTAGAATTCAACCATAAACAAGTACCTAGGTACCTGCTTATCAATGAAAAGTCTTTTTCCAGGGTTATAGCAGGCAAGCCACCGTTCTGACAGGAAAACGTCTGTCGGGTCAGCTAGTCTATTATAAAAAAGAAAAGTTCATTTACTTCAATTTTGCACATATGTATAGTAATATATCTGACAAATCATACACCATAACTCATTTAATGAAATGGCATATCTATCGTAATTATTATTGACATATCTTATTATTTCAGTTAACTATGCATAAAATGAATATGGAAGTTGTGTTGTACATACAAAACTATTGCGTAAACTTTCACTATTATTGCATGAACATAAATATTTCATGATTATTCTATAAAAAGTATAATTCCAGTGATTTATCGTGCTTGGGTATTATTTCAGTTTTTATTCATTTTGTGCTAAAAGTGAAAACATTGTCAATGTATTTTTATTTGTGATCGAATCATGATCGATAGGCAATACGAACTACAAAGTAAACCATGAGCCTTTTTCCTTTATTAATTTCACATCCCTTTTATTTTAGTTTATTAACCTAAATTATTATAATACATACGATTATTATAAAACCAGATATGTAAAACTAATGAATAGATAAACAAATTACAACAGAGATGTAAAACATCTAAGAGAAGAGAATATGGAATTCTAGGCTATTCAATAGAATAACCGGGCCTGCCATGACCTGTCATTGGCTGGTGTAATTTGTTGATCTTAATGACTCCCTAGGGGATGAAATCCAGTATTCTGTCTACAAACATCTGTACAAACTCAACGTATTATAATGAATAGATATTTAAAATTGTACAATAAGTAAGTCAAAAATATAAAAGAAGCTGACAGCCAAAAATGTTTACAATCAGTATTTTAAAAATCCGTCAACATTTTAATTTCGTGGTGTGCTTAAGGCGCCTGACTCGCTCACGGAAGTTTTCGGGTTCGACTCTCGATGAGAACACAAAAATGAAATGTGATTTTTCTCATGGCTGGGTGTTCTGTGTGGTATATTTACCACTGTATTTGGGCCTTCCGGCCCGTCGTAATTTTTTTTTTAAACTGGTCCTGAGGCTAGTGTCACGGACTCATGGATCAGAGGTCCAAGGTTTGAATCTCACCTACAACAACTTAATTCCCATTTTCTGATATTCAGTTATTCACAACTCGTTAAAATGCCCCCCAAAATGGAAGTACTTTGGTTAATCTTAAGAACAATAATATCTTTTATTAAAAATACGATGTTCATTAATAGTAAATATGTAAAAATTTATTCCTATGATCCTTATAAATTATAAAGCATGAATATACAAACAAACATTCCTTTCTTTAAAAACCCTTTATCGACGCCTAATCAACTTGATGTCATCAAGAAGGAAAAAATCCATAGACCTTTAAGTTTGTTATTAATTTACACTTTCACATCATGAAAATTTATTTATGTATCAGCAGAATCATTTTAAAACATTTAAAAAAAAAAATTATTAAAAGTGAAAACTGAGTTTTTTAAAAAGGTTTTTTAATGCCAGTGAGTAGATAATTTTTATAGTAATGAAACTATTAAAAGGGTTAAAAAATTGTAAAGATGAATAAATTTAATATCGTGTACGATGGGCAATCTAGACATGGGCAAATGCGTCTCCAAATGTCCACCTGAAGCGTAAGTCTGGTCACATTGACTTCTTGTAACAAATGATCATTTATACGTTTTTATATTATAATATCTAAACGAGAGTGTGATGATGATACGTTAAGCTATTTTGAAATTATGTTTTTTTCTTATTTATTTATTTTATTTTAAATCTTGAAATAGGGCAAGGCACACATGTGAGCTCTAATAATAACAATGTACATATATTTAACTTATAACTTGTTTTACACGTATTTTTTAACCTTCTATTTGAATTTCAATTATTTTTATCTTCATAAATGATTTTCCCCATATCATAATATTTTCATTTTTTATTCATGAATTTATTTTATCCTCTTCCTATTTCTAATTCTACAGTTATTTACATTTCTATTTTATACAATTTTACTTATAAAACGTTTCACATTACACATTGCATAATATTCACTGTTTTGCATAATTTTAAACGTCAATGTTTCTTTTATTCAATTATCAAAAAAATACTTATTTTCTTCTATTCTATTCTATTTATTTTATTATATATCATCAAGATACTGAAGACACTTTTTTAATTTTAATCCTTCTTAGATCAGTAGTTTTAAGCAACATTTTGTCATTTTTATTCTTATTCTTTGAAGTAGGGGTCGATATTATGTTATAAGCTCCTGACGTCAATGGAACCTGTAAAGATCTATTGTAACGGATCTCCGTAAATAGTTCTCACCTTCCAAGCCCAGGTCCTTAAAGAGCTTGGCTACTGTGTGGAAGGCAAGAGTTCTCATTTTGCTAAATCTTCTCATCGAAGCTTAGATTCGTAAAGTATCAGGCAATTAGGTAGGGGGCGAGCTCTTTAACATCCTCGGGTTTAACTCCCCGATGTTGCAGTTTCTTTTATGCTATAAAGCATCACATAAACATAAAATATGTATAGGTGTTTCCTCATCTGCATTACAGAACCTACGAAAGGTTCATTCTCGCAAGGTGTTTGTTCAATCCGCAGTGCGCTGTGAGGACTTTGGTGATAATCCTCACTTGATTTCAGCTGAGCTTAATTAGGTTGAAAGCAAACCTTTGCTCTTACCCCTTCATCAGTTCCTTCGCATGGTGGTGACCAGGTACTGTTTGGCAGAGCATTATGCTCTGCTTTCTGGCTCATGCCCTAAACTCGTTACGAGGAGCATATTTGGGCAACTAGGGCGCAGAGCCACTGAGGCTATCTCAGCTCCCAGGAATGCCATTGATCAGCTGCCTTGTTACAGTTGATGTTTGAATGTCCATGTAATTTTTTTAAGAATAAATCAGGTTGCAGTCCCGTGGCTAGTGTTGCGGACTCACAAATCAGAGGTCTGAGATTCAACCCCCACTCTACCCCAACTTGATTTCCATTTACTAATAGTGAGTTATTTACAACTTGTTGAAAATGGCAACTAAAATTGAAATATTTGGGTAAATTATAAGAACGCAAATACCCGTTTTTTTTTTTTTTTATTGTTTTTAAAAGTATAAGTTTTATAATGTTACACTCACCGACACAATTAAATCCCTGTAGGCATTCTAACGTGAATTTAGAATTGATCTTGACACAGCTCAGTGCTTTTAGAACAGACTGACTTACTAAGAAATCAAAATTATTTTGTTTTAGTATTTTTTACACAAATTTTCATGTTGGCAGACATTGATGGCGTATAGTTCTATTTGGATGACAGCAAACCTTTGGAAAATAGGAAACCTTTTAGCTGGTCTTACTATATGAAACCTTTTAATGTAACGTTTTATCACTGAGTAATATTTACCACTGTGTCTGTATTTAAATAAATATTTTCATACTTTTCTTGTATGTATGTTAAATAATTCAATTAGATAAATCTCACCCGCAGTAATAAAGGTTACAGCCCTTTAACAGGAAAAATTTGGGAAATACGGACGTTCGAATATAAGTAAATTATGAATGTTACACGTTGTATAAAATGGCCACGTAAACCGGCAAATGACAGGTCATAAACCTTGTAAATGCTTTCACTTCTTTATTCCCTCTCTTAAATTTTCTTCGTTTCTGTTGTAATATGTTATCATCCATGTTTCTCAAATGTTTCTTTTCGTTGATTTTTTCGGAAATGGCTAACTTTATAAGCCCTTTGATATAAGTCCAGTAAATACCAAAACTTCAGTATTCCCTTCTCAGAAGAGTTATTTATTTCTGGTAAAATATCTTAACTAACCCTAGCAAAAATCAATACTCGTCTATAAAAATGTGGAAACATTTTTTTTTTTAATTCAGAGAAATATAATTTTGTTTTATTACTTGGTACATTTATTGAAATCGTAATGTTTTAATCAATCTTTATATATAATTCCTCTGTACGTGTGATGTCACCGTACTCCTCTTAAACGGCTTAATCGATTTACGTGCGGTGTTTAGAGAAATATAGATTTTTGCGCTGTGCGTGTTCGTAGGTATTAAAATCTTCAATCTAATATGTAAAAAAGTAGTAAGGAGCATTAATGTTTTTTCATCGATCTATCAGGGTTGCATTCGAGGAGAATGTATTTACAAAAAAATGGAAATATGTTGTTTTTTTGTGTATAAAAAATGTTTGTTTTTGAATGTTTACAAACAGCATTCGTTTTTTGTGGATCTCAATCAGATTCTTCCTTAAATTCCTTATGATTTCTACCCATTTATTTCTTTTTACTAGATTTTTGGTAATACTAAAATAATATTAAATTCAAAACATTCCTTAAAATCGTATACCTAGATAAGTACACCCCTCTGTTGGTGAGAAGACCGGAGTTTGACGTTTGCAAAAAGAATGCCATATTTGAAAAAAATATTTATTTTACATTTTGGAATTCAACCATAAACAAGTACCTCGGTACCTACTTAAATTTAATATTATTTGAACACCAACAATTTTTAGTTTTTGAATTTAATCACAAACAAGTACCTAGGTACCTACTTATCAATGAAATGTCTTTTTACAAGATAATAAATAGTAGGCGAGCCAACGTTCGGGCAGGACAACGTCTGTCGGGTCCGCTAGTAATTTATATTATCCACTGTGGAAAATGTATATTGACTTTTTTAATAAGTTTCTATTATTTTTATATAAATGTAAAAATTAATTTTTACTTTTATATAAATGTAATTTTTTTTTTTTCCCATGTTAATAAAAATAAAATTATGAAACTTTGATACCTCTTTTACCTATCAGCATATATGGGTCTATAAAAAAAAAATTTTATTGAAATTAACGGCGCTTACATATTAGTTGCAAATACAATAATATATCTACCTACATACATGTAAGTAGAATTATGAGTAAAAGGTAGAATTATAAGTAAAGAAAGAAGGGTCGCCCAGTATGTACTAAACTTCACATGGAATGAGTCACCAACATCTTTTTACTTGTTGCCTAGAGTATAAGGTGTATTGATGATATTATTGTTGATGTATTTCAATGATAGTTGTACTTTGTGCGCTTTTTGTACTTTAATTATTTGTACCTAACGCTGATGCCTTAGAACATAGGTTCAATAAATTTCGTTCAGTAAATAACTAATATTTAAAAAATACGTTTTATTTCACCCAAAAAAGGTTACTATAAAAACACAAGTTAACTTTTAAAATACTGATGTAAATAATTCCTTTGCGCGCAGTGATGTAACATCGTGTTACAACAAGCTAAAGACGGAATATTCTAACTTTTAAAAGTTTGAAAAAAAAAACATTAAGACATACTGTTCAACAATTCCTTAGTTAGTCCATAGTTTATAAAAATAAACATACAGTTTAGCTCGGCTTTTAAAAATTATAAATACGCCGCTCATTTTACATGCGTGCATCCCCTGTCATTGTCAATAACCGACTGAATCTGTTTCTCACAAACACCCACAGGACAGCGTCCCTGTCTTCCTTGTTATGAGTTCTATCTTCGTGCTCTCTCTTATACAGATTTATCGCTGCATTAACGAACATTATTTTTTTGTAGAAAAAATCAGCATAGTTGTACAAATTTTACTCTCTAAATCTGGTGTGAAAATGTCAATTCAAAGATTACAAAATATACATCATCCTTTTTGAAAATAAGATAAACTTATCATGTCGTGTAACGTATGTAGACTAAAGTGACATCGCAGCCACACAGTTAAGGAAATATATTTAATTTGGGCTGAACAAACTGTTTTTAAGGTTATTAAATCAATGGATCAAGTCAACTAAAAGATTCCGATGATTTGTGACCAATTTGTTGAAACTGAAAGTGTCGCACGAATCAAACAATCCACTTTCTTACCATGAATCTGGTATCCATTATTTCTTAATAACTTCACTCGTGGTGTTTGCACTTGAGTCAACTGATCTTGAATGATAAATCGCACCTGCCTATCATTTCTTTATATAGCGTAGCGATTAATTGGCTACCTAGACGCGTTGCGTTCTGCGGTGCAACAGAGCTACTTCCGAACTTTGCATAACTCACTATTAAGGAAATGCAATTAGCTGTAGGATGGCCATTATTGCGAGGAAAAATACTTAACACATTTTTCTCACACAAAGTTGCTAATCATCCCACGTTATGTACAAAGATGAACAAATAATAAAAAAATACTCTTGAGAAAGCGAATTCTTGATCATTTTAATTTAAATGAGTTTATAGTGCGTACAGGTATTGTCGGCCTCGTGGTGTAGTGGTCAGCGAGTTCACCTACCATGCAAGAGGTCTCGGGTCGATTCCCGGCATCATTTGAATGAATCCGTAGCATGTGATAACAAAGTAAACTGTTTCACTTAAATTCAAAAATTTATAATTAAATTTATTTATTTATAGAAGATATAATTTATCCATACTAATAATAGTAATGGTAGACATGAAATATTTATTTAAAAAGGTGTTTTTTCACAAGTATATTTCATAGTCCCTGGATTGGTACTTGAAGCGTTAGACTGATCATCTTACCTTCGTATAACAAAAATTATCAAGATACATTGCGACTGGTGTAACAATGCAGTGCCCTATACACCATTAGGTGCGGAAAAAGATGATGATGACAGGTATACGTAATTAAATCCGTTTTTTCTAAAATGATTTAAGTATGTCCAAATGTTTGTAGATAGGCTGGAGCTCCCCAGAGAAAAAAAACATTTTTGAGAAGAGAATATGGAAATCTAGGCATTTACAGGGCTTATAACCTGTCATTGGCTGGTTTAGGTGGCCTCTTTACACACTGTAATATTCACCATTCTGACAATGTTTAAACATCTACATTTCCTGAACTCTTCCATCTGTTGACTTTTGTGAAGTAAAAGCGCTGAAACATTGCATACATATTCTATTTTTCATACAGTAAACGTCATTTTACTTTATGCAGCTTGCCCACTACATACCGCCAACGAGAAAAACTGCCCGAAGGAGCTTTCTATAATCTGGTTGCCTTAGCATCTTTGTGCTGACAGTAGGTTATCCAGAAGTACATAATATGCACTTCATTGGATTGAGGAAAAGAGGAAAGTGAGTTCTTCACTGACTGGGAGTAAATTGATTGGATATGATCGATTCGCCAAAATGATTCCAAAACTTTTTAAATGCCTTGAAATGAAAGCTACCAGATCTGTATATCTGACAGGCCACGGATAGTAGCAAGAAGCTCCGTTCGGTGGTCATAGAGAGCGGGAAAGGAACAAGACCACAAGATGTATTGAGAAAATTGATTAATAATTTTTTTAAACCAAATTTAACATGACCTGATAAAAACTGCGTAGTCCAGTGATCAGGGATAACCCGAAAAGATTTTAAGCGATGACGGATTGAAGGGAAAAAAAAGAAAAGTAACTCTCTCTGAAGGGGAAGATTCCCATCGCGATTGCCAAATATCAAGAAGAGCATTATGAGTTATTTGTTTACATCCAATTAAGACATTCCTTCAGTTGGGAATAGATGGACGGTACAAATAACAGACAAACGCCTTCTAGTCGATAAAATAGCAGATAAATGTTAATAAACAAACCAACCATCCCGCCGTTTCCCCGTAGGGGTAGGCAGAAAGGACAGAACGCCACATCACTCTCTCTTTGCATGCAGACCTCGCTTTCTCTACATTCATACATGTTCTAACGCACGCACGCCGATTATTCCTACTCTTGACGTGTCCATCTTCAAGTGTTTGATGGACTTGATCGTGCCATGTCTTTCTCGGTCTTCCTTGTTTTCTGCATCAATCAACATTTGAATCCTAGATACGTTTAGCCGTTCTTTCGCTGTCCATTCGGTCTACATGGCGGCCCCCGTGGTGTAGTGGTCAAGACGCTTGACTCGCGCACGGAAGGTTCCGGGTTCGATTCCCGGTGAGAACACAAATATTAAAAATGTGATTTTTCTCAAGCCTGGGTGCTTTGTGGTGTAATTCACCACTGTAATTAGGCCTCCTGGCCTGTTGTGGTGCAAAAAAATGTAAATGCAAAATGCAAAAAATGCAAAAATACATGTCCAAACCAACCAAACGCAGCACTGTCTTGATTCTGTCGATAATGCATGTTTCAGTCTTACATAATTCACGGATCTCGACATTTGTACACCTATCATACATCGTTTTACCACACATTCGCCTGAGAGATCGCATTTCTACGGCATTTCAACCTACTTTCATAATATTTTTTCCAATTTCATACTTCGCTTCCATACATAAAGGATGTGTAACTTTATTGTGAACAACTAGTTTTGCCTCCTGCGACAAACATTTTTTTGCCCTGTTTGGGCCCGGGAAATATTTGTTTTGAGGTGGTGTTAAACTGCAATACTTTATTGTTCCCGGACTGCCACTTGAGGCGTAAGACTGATCACCTTACCTTACATGTACAATTTTTAACTACATACACTTTAATTGGGGAGTCAAAGTATTGCCCTACGCACCTCTGGCTACGGATAGAGAAATAATGTTTTACAAATTACCTTATTATCAATAGTATTCGAAAAATTCTAAGCATTGCTTGTCTACATTGTGATGTAACTTTTTAATATAATAGAGTCTTTCCGCGTGTTTGTATTATTTTCATTTTTAAATAAGAAAAAATCTGGATGGTAACGATGTTAATATTTATTGCTTGCGACGTCGTATAAATTTTCTACAAAGGATTAAAATATGCATATTTTGAATTACCCGAAATGAGACGTTTCGCGTCCTGTGGGATAAACGGCATGTATGACGTTTTGGCGCCAAACTTTTACACAATAGAAGCGCAGTCGGCGGTCGTAACGCGTGACGTCAAAGTGACGTGATGCCAACTGTGAGCCGTTTTGTATGTACGCACTCATTTTTAAACCTTTTAATTGAAACTTGTTTTGAATACATTGATAGTTATAACATTAGAATCAAGAAAATTTGCTCTAAATATACATTATATTTTTAATGTTATTCCCGTCTCGTGAAAATACCCGACTGATTATCATTATTTTTGCTTTTTATTAATCATTCTTTATATTAAAACTAAATATACACCTTCGAATTTGAAAGTTTCCTGAATGATATCACCAATTGATCAAATAGAGTCAAGTGAAAGTACATAGAGATTTTTCAATAGTTTATGACACCGTAAAAGTACCTTATTAAAACTAGGCATCCATTGATAGATTAAAATATTTTAAAATCAATATGCAAGAGAAAATAATTATAGGATTAAAAATACTGGGAACTTTGTTATACAAAAATGAAGTTATTTTGTTTTGGGTATCAAAACGTTCAAATTGATAATAATTTTAAAACAATAATATTTATTACTCGAACCTTAAAGCACATATAATTTTTACTAACTAAACTAATCAGATAGAGAAGCAAACACACAAACATACCGTCACGCCGTTTCCCCGTAATGGTTGTCAGAAAGGAAAGAACGTCATGTCACTATGTCTGCATATAGATCTCGCTTTCTATACATTCATACATCTTCTCTTGTCTCCCTCGATTTCTGCATCCATCAACATTAGCATCGCAAATCTTTTGAGCCGTTTATTCGATGTCCATTCGCTCTACATGTCCAAACTAACGCAGAACTCCTTTCTTGATTTTGTCGATAATGCTTACCTCACTCCTACATAATGTGCGAATCTTGACATTTGTGCACCTGTCGTGCATAGTCTTACCACACATTCGCCTGCGAGGTCGTATTTCGACAACATTTAACCTTATTTCATCCCTGTTTTTCAAATTTTATAATTCTCGCCCTAACAAGAGGGTCAGCAACAGAACTCCATTGCGAACTGCTAATTTCGCCTCTTTTTTTTTTTTTAAGGTTTCAAAGGTTAATATTAATTAACCCAAGTATAAATGAGATTCGTGTACGTTTGTACTTCTCGAGTAAGTATCGAGTTGTGAGATAGAGAGTAAAAAAATCATTTAAACCACTCTCATGCAAAGTCAATGAAAATCACATGTGTCTTTGGTCTACGATCATGTCGATTTATTTGTCAAGGTACCGTTCACTCTGTTCCCGGCGTTTACCCTCCTTTTCATATCTTTCTCAGTCGTTTCATCGTAATTACACATGCTTCCCAGATACACAAATTATCCTACCTCTTTCAATATGACCATTCACAGTGATCTCGTATTTTGTAAAACTTTCAAAAACCAACACATAATAGATAAATATTTTATGACAATAAATTCTGAGAAATCGGCATGATCGTTTTTATTAAAAAACAATGTAGAAAGAAGATTCGATCTGATAAAAATATAGAAAAATAATATATCTAATATAGAACGAAAAAACTTAATTTAAAGTGAAGAAGTGAACTTTCTCGATCAAAAAGCATCCACTAAAAACGTCTTTATAATAAAATGTTCAAATTCATTTGAAATTAACGTTTTTTTTTTCGTTTATAAAGCGTTATTTATCTAAGAAATACTATTATAAATATAAATAAATAATAAATAAATTTATTATAATATTAAAAAGTATTTTAAATTTTCCGCGCTAATATTTGTGAGGGCCTTTTCAAAACTTTAAGTTGCTTTATGAGTTCACTTAAGTTGCTTTATGGGTTCACAAAATTTGAAGTTGCTTTATGGGTTCACTTAAAAAAGAAAAAGATGCGCTTCATGTGGCAGCCAAATGATCACGTTTCACGTTACGGTTAGTTACTCTTTATTTTACTAGGTAGGTAATAAGAAGAAAAACAATAAATAGAAAATAATTACACTCGTAGAGAGAATAAACCTTTTGTACTTCGCTCTGGCTAAACCACAGCGCGGAATAAGAAACACAAATAATAATAACAATCAATTTTTAAACATAATACTTTATTCTCAAACTGACAGAAATCTTGTTCCTTATACCTAAGATACTAAAATAAATTATTTTCAGTCTTTTCGTTTCAAAAATCAGTAATTGTGATTTTAATTAATAAATAACTTAAAAAAACTGATTTCGAAATATAAATAATAAAAATCTATTTAAATTATGTTAAACTCTTAAAAATATAAAATTTTAGATAATTTCATTGATTAGTGATAATTTAGAATGCGTTTTCCCCACGTCTAGGTAGATGAAAAATACAATTATGTGTAAAATACAAGCAGATTATCGAGTGTTTTCGACTCGATGGCTGTTCCCAGGTAAAGGTACAGAATAAGAAAATCAAGTGCAGACAAGTCCACCTCTTTATGTAACGGTTGACGCTTTCGCCTACCATTCTTCAGGTCCTGAGCTCGATTTTCGTCTACCCGTGGCGTAAAATATTTTCTTTCAAAGCTTGATTACTATTTTAGTGCCTTCTGAATCACTGGGTACGGAAAATGGAATTACGATAGCGATGATTTCTTCATGGGCTTGTAGATTTTTTTAATGGTCAACATTCGTGTTAGGGTAGTTTTGTTGTAAAGGGGGTGGTTCGGGGCGTAGGATGTCTGCGGGTGTCCCAGGATGTAGTAGGCGTCGATGGCCGTTTCGAGGACGCCGAAGGCCGCGTCGGCCAGTCACTGTTTGGGCTCCTGCGGCACGGGCTGGGCCTGGGTGAGATAGGCCTGCTGGGCCGGCTGCGCCAGGTAAGGCCCGGCGGCCTCGTGCAGCCTGTCGGCCTCCTCGGCCGCCACGGGACACATGCACGGCACGAGCTGCACGTGCTGCAGCGCTACGGGTTGCAGACTGGCCTACGGAGATAATATTTTTTTAAAAATAATGATAGCAATTACTAAATTTACGACATTAAATTTACTAAAAAAAATACCGGAGTGGAAACACTGAGGTATAATTAAACAGAGATGATGCTTCAAAGAACGATAGTTTGAAATTGTGTTCCGAATAAGGGGCGCTGTCGCGTGAAAATTTCCATGTACACCGCGTAGTAGAGTAAAAAAGACTAATTGTTTATGCCAGTTTGCTGTGAATTCGAAGCTGTACGCCTTTTTACTATGCTTCACGTTTTCTGAATAAAAGTTAGGTTCCGGAACTTAGGTTGAATGGAACACAAGACGGGTGCTTAGTGCTGTATTCAGTGTATACATATGTATATGAGGCCCTCAGTGTCAAAGATGGCCAAGCAATCCCATACATATTTACGAGAAAATTTCGAAAATCCGTAACGGAAGTAGCACTTTTTAATTGAAGTATTTACAAAAAATATTTTTTATTTAATATTATTTGGTGCCATTAACACTTTGAATAATTAACCTACAGGTTTTCATAACAAGAAACGCTATTTATATTAAGTATTGAATTGGTCGCTTTTTATATATTATATATATATTATTTTTTTTATCGATTTGGTTTACGTTTGGCCATCTTTGATACTGAGGGCCTCATATATCAATGATTGAAAATATACTTTTGTAACTGAATTTAATGCATGTTAAAAAAACTTTTTCTACTATTCGTGTTTGCAATATGGTCATGAGGAAGAATGACAGTGTTCGATATAAGCTCTTCATATAATTTGCGGAACACACAGTAAAAGGGGCAATGAAGTTAGGGCTAAATTCAATTAAGAAATCGAAAAATTAAAAAAGTTACTCTTTTAGTGACAAAAATCTATTTTTCAACTATATTAGCGTTCTTATAATTTACCCAAATATTTCAATTTTAGTGACCATTTTTAACGAGTTGTCACTATTAGAAAATGGAAATCAAGTTGGGGGAGAGTAGGATTTGACCATGAACCATGGAACCTCGACCCGATTCAAACTAGCTTTTTAGTATGAGGAAAACCGATAGGAAGACCCACGGTCTTTAAAGCGGTTTTAGGGTACGTGGGGGGAGCGCTTTCACTGCAAAAAAAAGACTGGCCTGCAGCGGCACGCTGATGGGGATGGGCGAGTAGTCCGCTCCGGGGAAGGCCTTGCGCTGCTCCCACGCGCTGGGCGAGTAGCCGTACCCGCGGTAGGCCTGCGTCATCTGCGCCAGCTGCCCGGGAACCCAGGCCTTGGCCGACACCGATTGCCTGGAATACGACACGCAGATTTGTTTGTCACATTTGTTTAATTCAAATAAACACCCGGAGGGCTTTTAGAAGTATGTTACATAGAAAAATAAATACAAAAGAAAATAGCATTTGGTACATTAGAATATAGTTATACTCTTATATCACGTTCCTAAAAAATAAAAATCGTTCCTAGGTGTTGCTATAAATACACTAAGTTTTTTTTTTTTTTTTATCAGTGTACATGGCACAAATGCTTTTTATAAATATAACAAAAACTGTTGAATGCGGATAGAGGAGAAAATTATAAATACGCTATTATAATGCCAATTCCTTTAAATATTTAGGTACTGAAATGACTAATGATAACAATTATAGTACCGAGATTAGAGCACGGCTATCGGCAGCAAACAGATGTTATTGTGGCTTGTTTAAAAATCTGGGATCCAAATTGCTCACTAGAAAAACTAAGACCATTATTTACAAAACTCTCCTCAGACCGGTCATTACATATGGAGCCGAATGCTGGGTTATGACCAAAAGAGATGAAAATATGGAATTAGTTTTCGAATGAAAAATATTAAGGAAGATATTTGATGCTGTCAACCAAAGCGGAGTGTGGAGGAGATGGTTTAATCATGAACTAGAGGCACTGTATGGCGAACCCAACATTGCACAATTCATCAAAATAAGAAGATTAATAATTAAGACAACAATGGTTGGGCCATGTGCACAGAATGAATGATAATAGCATCCCAAAAAAGATTATTTATACCACTCCGGAAGGCAGACGAAGCAGAGCCAGACCAAAATTAAGATGGCTGGATAATTTGGAAAGTGACATTAGAGCGATTGGCCTGACGAACTGGAGAAGAGCCGTGGGGTGCAGGGACGAATGGAGACAAATTCTGGAGGAGGCCAGGGCCCACAACGGGCTGTAGCACCACTGATGATGATTAGAATGCTTTAAAATGCTGTTCCTTGATCATCACCATCATCATTCCCTTTCCACATCTAATAGTGCGTAGGGCACTGCATTGGTACACCAATCCCAGCGTATCTTGATCATTTTTTTTACATGAAGGTAAGACGATCAGTCTTACCCTTCAAGTACCAATCAAGGGACTATGAAATATTTTAGTGTGAAAACACCCCTTTAAATAAATGTTTCATATCAACCTTGTCGGGAATCGAACCCGAGACCTCTTGCATGGCAGGCAAACGCGGTAACCATCACGCCAAGAGGCCGACCGTCCTTGATCAGCACAGCATAAACTATGGCTTGCATGCACCAATGTCCCGATCGTGTCGCATTATAAACTCGAGACAAGATCTGGACTTTTTTGGTGTAAGACTTTCTAGATTTAAACAATCACTAAGATAGACCAGATCTGGTCTCGAGATAGTATTTTTTTTTGTCCTAGCATTAATTTTCTTTAGTTGTATTTTATCTCAATTGTATCTGTATGTATTATAAAGAAATATGTTTGCCGTTGTTGCATGGACTGAATAAATCTTACAGAAAACTTATTATCACAGCTCAAATTTGAACAGTTAAACTCGTATGTAAATGTATTGTAATTTTCACTTAAATTTTCTCAATAGATCACTTAAAATGATTGTAAATATAACAGGTTTATCCAAAAAATATGCATGATTATATTGGCTTGTTGTATCCATTATTTACTTTAATGTTATAATTAATAAGTATTTTGTTACTATGCCTGTTTAACTCACATTTATCAATCAGACAGATACAACATAATGTAATTGTATGTTTGTATCGTTGCATGCTTTTTACGAAATGATTTAGTGCATTTTATTATTCCGGTACAAGATGAAAATAATAATATATTATATTATTATGTAGGATATTAGATTTTAAGTAGCAATTTATTATTTTATCTGCATCATAATACTTTAGTGAGTATCTATTTAACACTTCCGTAATGTTGTTTTAAAGGAAATAAACATTTACTTAATAAAAACGCACAGAAAATAAAAACCGACTTAACAAAATATTTACAATCGACTGAATAAAATACATATTGAAATATACAATTTTATGAATGATTTTTAAAAAATTGTCTTAATTAAGAAATACGGTAATTTTTGTTTGCTTTCAGTTATCAAATTTAACTTTAAAAAACAAATAACTTTAATTTTAAAAAAAGTAAATATCAGTCAATCGTTGAAATGTAGAAAATAAGTTTTAGATGTAATGTTTCTAGTAATACTCTTAAAAGACTAACATAAAATTGTACAACACCATTAATTCTATGAAATATATTATATCTCAAATTACGAGTTCGCTGTTAAAAAAATGTATTAATAAATTCACTAAAATCAATGCATAAGTTAGGTTAAAACAGTAGTGTTATGTTTTCTGTTTAAATGTTTTATTTTCTTCGAACGATAAAAAAAATGTTTTAAACCATAGCTTTTGACTGTCGTAAAAAAGAAATATTAAATAATCAAATATTTTATACAATTGCATGTATGACATAAAAACAAGAAATGTAAAAATCACAAAAAAAAACAATTTGGATTTTTTATTAAGAAATAACACAATTGTAGTTAAATTGTGTATATTATTATTGTGTTAATGATTTTTTTTAACGCAAATGGAAAACTCTGCTGATGAAGTATTTCAAATCATCTTTGATAATACATAAGAAAATATAAAAATATGTGTATACAATCAACATTTAATAAATTGTATACTTTGACATTTCAGTTTGTTTTTTTTTTAAATAAAACTACAATCTCATCAAGCCACTTTCTGTTACCAGAATGACAATTACTATGTTTATCTCCTTTAAATGAAACCTGTTGTATTTAGTTAGAATCGGAATATTAGGCTCTTTATATCAATATAATAATGCAATGTTCATACTTTTATACGTTTAATCCAATTATTCATTAATTCATTTTATATCCAGGTAGGATGAATTAATAAATAAAATGTTTGTGGGTAACAATGATTTCGAATTGATGGTCCCTAAAAAAAGTATTGAATGCGTGAACTTCTTGTTTTCGACTATAAATTTTCTAATTTAGTGACTCGTAATAAACTTAAACTTTGCAAAGATAATTAATCTACTGGACCGCCATATATCAGTAATCTGTACTTTAGTACAGATAAGTACTTAGCGGATGATATAAGACACTAAATGAAATAAAAATAAACTAAATTGGATTTAAAATATTTTTCTTTGGAACCAGCGATTAATCATTAGAAATTAAGTGTTAAAAATAATAATGATAATGGGGTGTCTAATCACAAGACCCCTAAACATCATACAATAATACAAAATATCAGATTATATTAATAAAATATGCATAATAACATGACTTACGCTGGCTCAGACCCCCATCTTAAGAAAAACGCATCGCCAAACTTGAAAATGGCAAGTGCCAAGAAAATATGGATCTGAAACAAAATTTTCATATAAATTGATATTTCTAATTAACCGTCAAAATGAAAAGGTTCTAAAATTTTATTTTGGAACATTACAAAATTGTATCTGGTCAGAATCGCAATTTTCAATAAAAAAGGTGTTTGAATTGCGCATTTTGTATGAGTAACAAAATAAAATACCACAAATGTATTATTTTCATTTTTACGATAATATGTTTTTAAAGACACACATGTACGGTCACTTTGAAATACTTGAATTCGATAAATTAATAAATAATTATCAAACAAACACTTCGTATGTTGTTCCTTTAAATCCTTTGAAACGTTTAAAAAATATATATATTAATAAGTTATAGGAGACGTTCACTTTTTTAAAATCAAATAGTAATTTTGCTACTCGTACGAGTACTAAAACTTTCCACTTATTTTAAATATGTACACATTTCATAGAAAAACTAAATAATAACATGAAATTGAAGTACTTCACAACGTTTTTTTTCACTTTTTGTTCACTGTTTTTTTTTACAAGAAAAAATTCACCCTAGAAAAAAAACCGTTTTAAATCGCTAAGCATAAAAATCAATTATGAACGCTATTTCATACAAAAAGTATGCAAAATTCATCAGCAGGAAACACAAACAAGATAAAAATAAATACGCATTTTTAGCTAAAAATAAAAAAATAAAAACATTTTTTTAAATTTAAAACAGCATTGTTACATATTTTCATACAGTAATTCATAGTGAAAATCGCTTTTTCTTATAATTCGCATATTATTATTTATTCAGTTAAAAGTTAATTAAAGATAAATTATATCTCACCGTTATCCTGATGTCCGTATTCATTGCACAAGTTATCGTCGGATGAGTTTTAAGATATATTTTTTCAATAGTAAAAGTTTACGAGACTTTTATGATCCTGAGATTGGGGAGCAAGTGCTGGATTGAGCGGGAATATTCTGGTTTTATATGGCCCTTTCCGCCCCCTTTCCCCTCCTCCCGCGCCCCCGATCACTATCTAGCCATTAATCTCACGAATGAATGTACACATTGTACATGGGCACCATTCTTTTAGGCCTCCCGATGCATTAGGATTTACGAAGCAACCAGATTATGGAATGATGTTTAATAACAAGGATTTTAATGTCACATTACTTTTTTAATTAGACGAAGGTTTGTTTAATAAGCGTACCCATGTATGGGTAACATGACATAAAACAAATAAGCAGAAAACAGGTGTAGGGTTAAGAGTCGAGCGTACTACGAGGACCTACATATATCATTTTCATTTCATTACGGTAAATTAATAGGTATGAAAAATAACATTAACGATTTTAAAAGAACATTTAATAGACATATGCAGAAGCCGAGGAAGAAGAAGATATTTATATATATATTTATTTGATATATTACTACCACGCAAAATTGACATTACGGATGAAGAATACAGTCCTGAATGTTTTTGACTTTATGGCTTCTGAAACGCCAAATTGAGTGGAGATAAACTAAAAACAATATAGAATAAACTGCTCCACAAATGTATCGTTAATTTTATGTTTTTATTCTTTTACTGTACGTTTTATAAAATAAATAATATAGGTTAACATAAATCAAATATAAAACTTATATCCGTAGTGTTTAGAACTGTCTGAATATTTTGTTAATTATCTCTGTATATTAATTAAGTCTTATTTGTTTATTCTCACATGTAAAAATATTTTTATTTATTTAATTATTTATTTTTCACACAAACAAACAGTCGACAATGATATAATAACATAAAAAAGATACGGCTTAAATACGGACCAGCGAAGTTTCTAAATAAAAATCATACATATTAAATTGTGGTACAACAAAAGGATGTGTGTATGTGTATTTGTAAGAGAAAAAGTGTTAGATATCCTAGGTTTGATTCCTAGCGGGATAAACGGGAAATATTGATTTTAAAGGCAGCTGAAATGTAAGACTGATCACCTCACGTTCCATGTAACAAAAATTATCCAGATACGCGGCAATTGGAGTGTCAATTCAGTGCCCTATGCACCAATGGGTGTGGATAGATAAATTATGACGACGTCCAAGAAAAATAATCCTCAAAAGTAACCATGTCAAATGACAGAATAATCAGCATGCGCGCATAAAAAAATGAGTGAATGATGAACTTCAGCCCTACGGGAAATTGGGTAACAAAAATATTTTCTTGCGCGCGGTAAAAATTAGAGCATTAAATTGTTCCGCAAAGTTTCTTGAAAATGTACAAAAAAATACTCACTGCGTTGAACGACGTCAC